>NC_134487.1:166431051-166611051 GCF_040206685.1 Ascaphus truei | reverse complement strand
GTATGCAACCACAATGGAATTGAAATGAAACAACCAAGATGCAATAGAAGTGTAGACTTTCAGCTTTAATTCAAGGGGTTGAACAAAAATATCGTATGAAACGTTTAGGAATTGCAACCATTTTCATACACAGTCCCCTTATTTCAGGGGCTCAAATGTAATTGGACAAATTAACACAATCATAAATAAAATGTTCATTTTTAATAATTTGTCGAGAATCATTTGCAGGCAATGACTGCTTGAAGTATGGAACGCATGGACATCACCAAACGCTGGGTTTCCTCCTTTGTGATGCTTTGCCAGGCCTTTACTGCAGCTGTCTCAGTTGTTGTTTGTTTGTGGGTCTTTTTGCATTAAGTTTTGTCTTCAGCAAGTGAAATGCATGCTCAATTGGGTTGAGATCAGGTGATTGACTCGGCCATTGCATAATATTCCACTTCTTTGCCTTAAAAAACTCCTGGGTTGCTTTCGCAGTATGTTTTGGGTCATTGTCCATCTGTAAAGTTAAGCGCCGTCCAATCAACTTCGCTGAATTTGGCTGAATCTGGGCAGACTATATATCCCTATACACTTCAGAATTCATCCGGCTGCTTCTGTCTTCTGTCAAATCATCAATAAACACTAGTGACCCAGTGCAATTGTAAACCATGCATGCCCATGCCCTCACACTGCTTCCACCGTGTTTTACAGATGATGTGGTATGCTTCAGATCATGAGCTGTTCCAAGCCTTCTCCATACTTTTTTCTTCCTATCATTCTGGTACAGGTTGATCTTAGTTTCATCTGTCCAAAGAATGCTGTTCCAGAACTGGGCAGGCTTTTTAGATATTGTTTGACAAAGTCTAATCTGGCCTTTCTATTCTTGAGGCTTATGAATGGTTTGCACCTTGTGGTGAACCCTCTGTATTTGGTCTCGTGAAGTCTTCTCTTTATGGTAGACTTGGATAATGATATGCCTACCTCCTGGAGAGTGTTCTTCACTTGGCTGGATGTTGCGAAGGGGTTTTTTTTTACCATGGAAAGGATCCTACGATCATCCACCACTGTTGTCTTCCGTGGATGTCCAGGCCTTTTTGTGTTATAGAGCTCACAAGTGTGTTATTTTTTCTCAGAATGTACCAAACAGTTGATTTGGCCACTCCTAATGTTCCTGCTATCTCTCTGATGGATTTTCTTTTTTTTGAAGCCTAAGGATGCCCTGTTTCACTTGCATCCACTTATATCCTCTTATTTCCCAAATGCATAACCATACATGTACAGTACCTGTATTAAATCTTATCTGCCATTTACCTAACCAAATTTCCAATCTATCCAAGTCCTTCTCTAGATAAATTATATGCTGCTCTGATTCTACTACCTTACACAATTTAGTGTAATCAGCAAAGATGGAGACTTTGCTCTCCATGCCAACCTCAAGGTAACTCAAGCACTGCTTTATAACTTAACCGTATCACACCATTGTACCATTATATCCCTTAGCTACCCTTAGAAAGTAGACAGATTTGTTTGTACTGTATATCCCGTTGTATGTGTTTCAGAGCTTTTGAACGTTTTATTTTCTGACCGAAATTTGAAAAGTTACAAAAACATATTTTAAAAGTGGAATCCCACATAGTTTACAAAAATCATAGTTACTAAAAATGGCTTCCTTAAACAAATGCAATCACGTTGAAAAAAAACATTTGGGTGTTTTGGTTTCTAAACATTTAGATTTTCTTTACAACTGGACACTGTATAGGGGTGCTTGTCTAGAGCAGGCGGGCTTATGAGAGGAGAGAACCAGAGTTGCCCTTGGGTTTAGCACATGGTGACATCATAGTAGATACAAGAATTCAACCTCATTCAATGTCCTAATTTACAATAATTATAAAATAACTTTTTTTAAGTATGAATACAAATGTGGGAATAGCCCCGATCTAAGCAAATAAAAATGACTTTGCCATTGGTTAGAGAGTTTATGATCCGCACTCATGCTTCCTATAGATATTTCAGTAGACTAAGTCCACCCTCTTGCAGCTCCTATTCGTGGAGGTGTTCCCCTCTACAAAAGTCCACCGAGGATTGGCTCCACAGGTGAAATGAACATAAGGGAAAAAAAGCACAAAGCGCACCAAAGGTAAAGATATATACTGTATATATATATTGTACAGAACAATAAAATGCACTTAGTGAGTTACATTGTTCTGTACAATATATAGATATTTGTGCGCTTTGTGCTTTTTTTTCCTTTTGCCATTGGTTAATTTTGGACCTAGAAGAGACTGCATTTTTCAATGTGAAAACACATAAAAATGGTAGAAATGCTGTTTATGATCTTGAGTTTTTTGCTGCACTTTCTTTATAAGTTAAACTGAACCTTACATTGGAAATTAGAATGTGTCTACATGATTTATAGCTATTGTAAATTTACCTAACTTACAAAACTGTATTTAAAGACTACAAAAAGTTATTTATTCCCATTAATCTATCTCTTTAGAGAATTAGAAAGTAAACTCTTTATAAACACAGAAAAAGCACTCGGAGAAATCAGATCTTGAATGTTCTATAAAACTACCAGGTTCTTTCTCTGAGACCATTGAACCAGGATAGACACACCAGAAATTATGCAATGTTTAATAATTACACATTCATAGCAGTGAAATTGCTTCATTGTTTACAACATGTCTCCCAAAGTGAACAGAATACAAATTAAGGCCTCCTTATTATTTGAAAACATTAAAAAAGAGAGTTAATTTCCAAAACTGCCCCCTAATGAAGCATTTCTTGTTGAGTTTGGCAGAACTACTAATTATATTACATTTTTTAAGAGGTCCATTGATTTTTAATCATTTTGCTTTCATTGCTAAACTTAAATTTATTTTGTAAAATCATTAACTATTTATTTGCATTTTTTTTTAATTGTGGCATGTGTATATATGTATATGTGTATATATGTATATGTGTATATATGTATATATGTATATATATATATATATATATATATATATATATATATATATATATATATATATATATATATATATATATATATATAGGTAATACGATACCGTGTGACCGAATATCAGAGGCAGCACTCCACGAGGTAGTCAAAAGATTTTGTATTTAGTGAGACATAAAAACCAACGTTTCGGTCCTCCACACGGGACCTTGAGAAAGGTACCATGTGGAGGACCGAAACGTTGGTTTTTATGTCTCACTAAATACAAAATCTTTTGACTACCTCGTGGAGTGCTGCCTCTGATATTCGGTCACACGGTATCGTATTACCTATTTGGTTTATATAGGATTTGCACCCACTTTCATCTACCTGACGGAGTGCCTTGCTCTTATCTATTATATATATATATATATATATATATATATATCAGAGCTCCTTACCAGGCAGACCATCAGATCAAGGACCACGCAGCAAGGAAGAGACAGCACTCGTAAAGTTCAAAAAGATGTATTAAATGTACAGGCACAGTCAACCGAGTAGTATTCCAATAGACACTGTTTATAGTATAGCTTTTGCTTGCTTCATTCATTGTAACATCGCCGGAAGAAGAGATCAGTGTATCTCGAAAGCTCGCACAAATAAAAGCATTTCGTTAGCCACAGAACGGTATCATCTATTTATTTTTTTATTATATATATATATATATATATATATATATATATATATATATATATATATATATATATATATATATATATATATATATATATATATATACACACTGCGCTGTATGAATGCACACACACTTGCCTCTTATATATACAAATGTACAATGTGATTCTATCCCTTTATGCCAATAGGGATCACATAGTACCTACACACGTGCACAGAAATGCAACACCATCTTACATGTGAACACCTACCCTCACCATTGTTATACACTCCCCCTCTACATACTCCCTTTTTAAAGCTTGTGTAACACAATGTGCTGAATTAAATATTTCTTTCTGCTCCTTTATTCTTTCATACACAAAGGGGCCTGCACTGCATTGTTCTCTGGCAGCAAAGGGGTTAATGCTATTTAGAAGATAGAAAGTGATAACCACTTGCGGAAAATGGCTCAAGCACAACCTGAAGCACAACCTGAAGCACAACTGGAATCACAATCGGATCAACATTTAGTCATCAGACCGCCAGGGTTTGAGGATTATCAGGTCCAGTCCTGAGGGAGAACAATTTATAGAAAGAAAGAAGAAGAGACAAAAAATGTCCCTCAATTCGGTGAATGTTTTTCTGTTAGTGTTGGGAGACATATCATCAGACATAGATTTTATTTTTGGGGTGTCTGGTCATTAACTAAGAGAACAATAAAATACTTGGAGGTGTCGAGTCGTACTGTACAGTATATTGTTTTTACTTCAGAGATTTCCTTTGTAGAGGATGGCTAGGGCGCGAATAATACAATACAGCAGCACTCCTCATTATTTTTATATATTAAAAAGTATATTATTTCCGATTTGAAAAATAGAGAAACACATGTTGTTCCCATTTATTGGCCAGGAGGTTAATTGTGATACATAAACTGCTGACTTTATACACCATATGTTCATACGACTGATTACGAGCCAAATTGATAAATCTAAGAAGGTAGAAAAAGGGAAAATAGAACAGCTAATTTTCAGTGATTATAAGCAGGGGGGGGGGGGGGGGAAAGCAGGTTAAACTTATTGCATGTTACATTGCTGGTTTGCCTTGAAAATCATCAGTTACTCACCTAGACCAATGGGAATTGGTCTGATAAATAGAAGAGTGCTTTAGAGACATGAAGTTAGCCAGGCATGAAAGCTACTCGGCGGCCGCTTTAGTTGTTGTACGCATGCCATAACTCAGGGGGATGCTGGACATGATCCAACATGGATCCAACACAGGTTTTCCTTGTCACTTGTTTCTCTTTATGATATTCTACTTTACTCTACAGTATGTTGTTAATTTCCCGTATTTTACTTGAAAATGTTTATTAACGCTTTCTTCCCAAATGAAATCGGTGCTAATACATTGTGTATTGTGTACGCCAGAAGAGAGAAAATTAGCTCTGTCTAAACATACTGTAACCATTAGGCCGAAGCATAACACATATTAAAGGAAATTATTTAAATTCAATTGAATTAATAAATGCATGCATTATTCCATTGTGTTTACTTAGTCTATATTCATTGCTGTTTTACTGTTTCTTTTCAGGTGACAATCAATTAATCACACACCGTACATGACACATGCACGCTTTCAAACAACAGAATTGATATTTGAAATAGCTTAGCATTATTTGTTGTCAATTGTCATGTGTGCCATTTACTAACCATTCACCTGAAGGATGTGAGTCTGGTACAGGTCCTCATAGCCATAAGCATGGCACGTGTAATTGCCCATATGGATTGTCGTTACCTTGGTGATATATAAAGAATTGTCTTCTCCAAAATCCTGTAAGATAGAGAACAACAAGATGTAAAATAAGCACAATGCGTCACTGTGCAAATCCATGCAGCTCTAACAATACAAGCAACTGAAAGCATTCACGGTTGTCTTTGGTGATATAATATGACAAGCTTTGTTTCTATTAAGTACTGACATTTAGAATCACATTTCTTACAATATATGATCTACTGCTCTAGCAGACATTCCACTTTAGCCAATAGAAGTGGCAGAAGCTAGTCACCTTGTCAATGCCGCAAATTGAGTTTATTGTATAAATGTCAGTGTTTTAGCACCTCACAAGTGAATCTATGTATGACTGTTTTCTGACAATAAAAGTTTTATACTTTGATCAGGGAGGTCTAGAGACAAGATTCTAGGATGGTAGAAATACAGTACTATGATAAAAGATGCTAACTTTACTATTTTAATTATGCCAATACAGTAGTTACAATAGTATATACATACAGTATCTGTATCTATCTACTGTACATATGTAGATGCATATATATATATATATATATATATATATATATATATATATATATATATATATACACACCCACACACCCACACACCCACACACCAACACACACACAGTAAGTTTGCTACCATTTATAATGTTGTTCTAGCTACAGTAGAAAATACACCCACATAGTACACTACAGTATTGTTTATTAACTTTGAACTGAAATATAATTGCACCTTTTGACTTTGAAATCATTCTCCATTTGCCCCTTTTTATCCTGATATTTTCATGATAATAATGTGGCCTGGACTAGTTAAAAAATGCCCACAACATCATAACATGTTCTGAATTAATTGCCTCTTGAGTGTAAAGGGCCAGATCCACTAAGCTCCATTAGCCTTTTTAACTTAAATTAACGTTAAACTAACGCTAACCCAGTGCTATGCCTTAAATAATGTACTGTATGTTATCTTGTTTCTGCCCGTTAGTACTATTGATCTGCAAAGAGGTGCTCCCGCACACATTCCATATACACTAAGAGCTGTTCAGTTTAGCACATGGATTTAACCCAATGCTATTTAGGTCATACCTACACATGGCGTTATCTCCACCCAGACCCTGAAATATGGATGGGGGAAGGGGGTGGTGGGGGTGGGGGGGAGAGACACCTTAAAGATATTCTAATAGGAGTCATTAGAATAAAGTTTGCATTTCCATTGGCATATATCCCAAATATCTCAGGTGTGCTCCTTTACGTATTGAAGTGTCTCTCCATGAGTTCTTTCAAGGTGGCTTTGTGGAAATATACTATATAGCATTTTGGAGACTACAAGGTTGTACTAGGTTAACCTAATGTTACCCTATGCTAATTAAACGACAGCCATTGTCTCTGCATATGAAGCTTATTTGATACCATTAAACTCAGGGAAAATAACATCTGTTCCCTATTTACTGTAGGTAACCTGATTTTATTTTCCCTGACTAAACTGAGCTTTGGTGCATCTGGCCATAAAGGTGTTGAGTATGTTTGTAATCATGAGTGCTGACATTTTGGTTGATGCTGCTAAAGAGTTCCCACTGACATAATGGACACATTATCCAGGCCCAGAGCATGACTTTTAAGTCAGTAATTATTATATCAGACAGCACAGAAGGGGATAATACAGATGCAGTCACGAGTATTAGAACTCTTGCCTTTTTAAATTCTGGGGCAGTCTCACAGTAAGGCTAAGGCCCCGCTGCCTCAGACCACACGCCCGCACTGCAAACAGGCGGCGCGTGCAGAGCGCTATACCGCGATTTTCAGTCTGCAGCCGGCGTTATGAGGCGCGAGGGGGCATGGCCAAAACAGGCTGTGTGGGCGTGGAAATGACGAGGGGGCGGGCCACGACATACACTGGCACTGCACTTCACCGCTATGTGCGGTCTTTAAGGAGCGTGCAGGCATGACCGGGCAGCGGAATCTGTATACCTGGAGACCCCGCCACAGTACCCCCCTCCCGTCTCGCCCCCCCCCTGTCCTGTCCCGTCCCGTCCATCTGCTGCTGCCTCTTCTCCCAGGGAAGACAAGCACAGCAGCAGGAGCTGGCCGCAACCTCCCCAGCACGCACAGCCTGCAAGACGGGCACCGGAGGGAGGGAGGGGGGGAGAACAATAACATACACACTCAGACCTCCCTCCCGTAGCTGTAGACAGCTTCACAGCTTCCCTACTCTCCCTTGCCCCCTCCTCCGCCCCCTCATTGGCTCCCTGCCACACCATGTGACGCATCGCCGCTTGGGATCACGATCCTCATGTATCCCATGCTGGCTGACGCGTCACAGTGCGCAGCGAGCCTTGCAGTGAGGGGGGACTGGGGCAGGCTCGGGAGGAACACGGGTCTGGTGAGAGACGCGCCCGCGGCCGCATGCACTGTCGGATGCAGCGGGACCCAGGCCTAAATGCCTCAACATTGCAGCAACATTGTCTCAACATTTCTGTGATATTCTTAATGGCCCATCGGATTAACACAGCAGGGGTCCCTGCTGTCCCATTCAGTTTGAATGCTTCTGCAGGGCCCCCCGCTGTGTTAATCCGATGGGCCATTAAGAATCTCACAGATATGTTGAGGCAATGAGGAGGTAGGGAAAGGACTGATCACAGCGAAAAAGTGGGGCTGGAGGCTGATGTCCAAAATGAAGATAATTTATTGAAAGCGCATAACAGTTATGTGCTTTCAATAAATTATCTTCATTGTGGACATCAGCCTCCAGCCCCACTTTTTCGCTGTGATCAGTCCTTTCCCTACCTCCTCATCTCTACTTCCAGACTGAAGCACACCACGCCACACCGAGACCTGAGACGTCACCACTGTGAATGCAGCCGCCGACCGCCAGTGTCAGCATACCGCTCCAGCCTCCTGCACCGCCGGGTTGATGTCCGTGTACCATACGGGGTGAGTGTAGCTATTATCTCCACTTATCCACGGTTTCACGGTTTCTGATCCTTTATGGCGGTTTACGACGGGGCAACATTGTGAGCAGGATCTCTCATTGCTTTATATACACTTATGGTGCAGTGTTGGCTACCTTCATATACATTACATAGTCTCGGATTTGCCTTTTTATGCTTGGACCCTATGTTTTTTACCTAGTAGCACCAGTCAGGTGAAGACCTCTTCTTCCCCTAGCCCTACTATGTTGAGGCATTTACTTTGAGACTGCCCCAGAATCTCCCAGAATTTCTAGGTAAGTGTTCTAATACTGGTGGCTGCATCTGTAAGTGAAACATTGTTGGTCCTTGCACCTTTCTCTTTATTTACTTTCTTTGCTTGCGTTGACTTTGCCCATAGTCATATTATCATTCTGAGAACTGTGAAACAGGGGTCCTCTGGGTTATCCCTATGCCAGGTAAAGAAAAGGGCAATCATGCTCAGGACACCCTATATTGGAGAAATTATTAAAAAAAAAATAGCATTGCCGTTTCCTGCTTTGAAAGCTCCTAAGCTATTATTAAAATCAATAAAAGCAAAGAGAAAACAAAAGAAGTACAGGAAACAGAAAAACTGTGAATTTCTAACATCTGAGATGATATTTATAAATACATGTATGTTTCATTGGAGCTTCTGTACCAATGAAGTCCAAAATTATTATTAATACTGAATACCAAAAATGGTAAAGGTTAGAGTGTTCAAAAACCGGACACCAACACATAAGGTTATTAATAACTACTACATCAGATGTTAGACAGAAGCTTCCATTAAACACACATATTGATTAATCTATTGATACACGAAATGGGGTTAAACAGATGCAGTAATTTATCACTGTTATATATAAATATGTACTGTATGTGCCAAGAAAAAAATGTATGGATTACATTCAGCAAGACACAAGAATACTCATTATAAATGATTAATTATTGTTATTGTAGGTGTTCTGCTCTTATGGCTAATAATTAATTACATAATGTGACTGCATATATTTAAGCTACACTCAATATTTTTAATTCTAGAAGCTATGATTAAAGCATGTTGTTCTTAGGGATTACTATGTATTTGAAGAGAACAGTTTTTATTGTATTTGTAAATGTCTCTCCTTAGTGTTCTTAAATACAAAATGTATTACAAATGTTTTTTTTAAATAGTGTTGGGTTACAATAGGACAGCATGTGGAGTTTTAGAAATCACTCAAAGTACCAATACTGTACTTTGAAATGCACTTCAGGTAATAAGAATGGCTTTACTCATAACATTTCCAAAATACTCCTATAGTGTTTAGCATGTACAGGTGTGCCGACGAGTATTCTAAAACTTGCCTTGGAAATTCTGGGGCAATATCCAGGTAATGCTGCCAACATTTCAGTGAAATTTCTGCAGACAGACTAATGGCCCATCGGATTAACACAGAGGGGGTTCCCTGGCAGTCCCATTCAAACTGAATGGGACTGCCTGGGACCCCTGCTGTGTTAATCCGATGGGCCATTAGTTTTTCTGCAAAAATGTCACAGAAAATGTTGCAGCATGGGGTATTGTTGGTGATTGCCCCAGATTTTCCAAGGCAAGTTTTAGAATGCTCGTCGGCGCACCTGTATTAGACATAAAGAAAAGGCTTTGGTTTTGTAATAATAAAACACGATTAGAAAAAAAGGATTATTGCATACAATCACATTATTGTGTACATACACAATTAAGTAAGATTTGGTAATCATGTTTGTGTTCATTAAGGTCATGTTGGTGTGAGAAGAGTGTCAGAGCAGGAACAGGAGCAGCCCATTATATTTTTGATTTGAGTCTGTAGGCAGAAATGCTTCTGTATATTAGAGATAACATACTGTAGCTGTAATCAGGTCACATAACAACAAAGTTACAAAACCAGGACTGCAATAGCTACTTTCGTACAGTATACGAAAATTAGCCTTTACATTTTGTTTTCTACTGTAGTCTTTTCAAAATGAGCAGGTTAGGCTTTAACTACCTACTGTATGTAACACCACTACTAGCACAAGATGCTTGGTTAATCTCACCATACATTAGATTAAACAGAAATAAAGAATTTTAATCACATTAAAACAAAATATATGACAAATATAACAATTTTATAAAGCACTTGATTTATAATCAAACAGTGGGATCTGCCCATTGAGAATAATGTTAAATGTTCAAATCATTTTATAATGCATAAATAATTCTGGTAAATACTGTAGTTACATTATTTAATCACAATCAGAATAATAAAGTACTCAAAACTGAACTTTATGGTAGGGTATTTGCTCTATGGATTATAACATTGGAGTAGTTCGAAATAATCTTTGACGCTGAAGACTGTGGACGACCTGAACGTTGATGGGATACAGTATGTTGTCTTTTTGGTTTTTTCAATAATCACTTGAGTGCCAATGAAGTCTCACTGGGATTTATGAACACTTGGTGTATATTATTATATTTATTTTTATAATGTATCATGTTTCTTTCTATTCTAATGTAGTCTATGGCATACAACCCTATAAACCAACTTCTTAGAAAAGGGGAGTGGGGGTGATTGTTAGATGTGTGGGGTTGTGTGGAGGTAGTGGTGGAGTGTGGTGACGCCCCTGAAAGGAGGGAGGTTGTGGTTAACCCCTTGTTTGCCATAGGGGATAATAAGGCTCTGCCAAGCAATGCCTTATTAGCCTCTTAATGTAGTTATAAGAATAAATTAACCCTTTAGTAGACCTTAATGACCAGCCACTGGTGCTACGACGAGGTTAATATATTAAATTATTGTGAAATGTTTATGTAATGTATTTTTATCATCTATTCCTGGTTGGTTTGGGTAATTGTGCCTACTTATCTAGCAACCATTACATACATAGGCAAGATAGGCTTAAAGAATTGTATTTATTCAGTTTAGCTGCTATATGGAGTTAGCAGGTTTGAATCATATTTTGATCAAAAGATGCAACCAATTCCCTCCTTTGTTACACAGACTTAGGTTCAAAATGTAAAAATGGCAATAGTAAATTGCAAGCCAATTTAGGAGGAGCGCTGGATTTGTACTTCTGTTTTCTATAAACGTAAGACCAATCTTTTTACCAGCTGCATACTGCTAAAGGGAGAAGCACAGGTATTATGTATTTGTTTTTCAAGATAGCCTTAAAGTGGTAGAACAGGCTGCATTGCATTAACATTTTTTTTAATTACAGGTTTGGAGCTGTGTTAATTTCAGCTCCAGGACCCCCTGATTCCAGAGATACTTACCTCCATAGTGGTGCCGGTATCTCAGTAGTTAAAGAAAATGTTTGCCTAACATAATGACGGCTTTATATGTCCTGCAGACAATAGGAAGTTATGATGTCATCCGTTGTGGCTTCCTATTGGCCTGCATGACCAAGACATTTAAACTTCACAGGGATACCGGCATTGCTACGGAGGTAAATATCTCTGGAAGCAGGGGGTCCCCGGAGCTGAAATTAACACAGTTCAGCTTTGGAGACGATCTGCTTCAAATCTGTAATTAAAAGAAATATACATATTTTAAACGCAGTGCAGCCTGTTCTGCTGCTTTAAGGCCAAACTTGTGTAGGTGATATAAATCAGCAGTATTTTGGGTGATAGTCTGATATTGCCAGGTATCAGAGTTTAGTGAATAACATCGTCGTTTGCATATGCACGTTAAATATATTGATGACTTATTGCTGTGGTAAAAGCCCATTATCACTTTACCACTAGCAATACAGCTTTAGTAAAAGGCTGATAAATAACATTGGCATTTAACACTTTAGTGAATCTAACCCTTAGTGTTAAGTAGAGCTAGGGTAATATATCAACGTTCATGAAACCAGAAAAGCTACTGAAAACTGTATTGTTCATTTACACATGAACTTTCAATGTAAAATTAGTTCATTAACACAGTGTCATTTTTTTATAATTACACCTTTAATCTCCACTCACATTAAATTGGGGTCATTTGCAACGCCATATTTATGACAGTGACTGCTGTGTAGTAATAATAAGAAGCTCTGTATTTCAGCATATAATCTTCTGTATAAACTGTTTCCTCTGCACAACATGGTATCAAACATTTACCAATTACATTAAATATGCATCGTTAGTGTTAGGTAGAAGAGCTAAGGTAATACATCAACGTTCATGAAACCGGAAAAGCTACAGAAAACGGTATTGTTCATTTAGACATGAACTTTCAATGTAAAACTTCTTAATTAATGCACAGTCAATTTTTTTTTGTAGTAACACCTTGAATCTTCACTCACATTAAATTGGGGTCATTTGCTAAGCCATGTTTATGACAGTGGCTGCTTTGTAGTAATACTAAAAAGCTCTGTATTTCAGCGTGTGATCTACTGTAAAACCTCTGCACAACATGGTATCAAACATTAACAATTTGATTAAATATGCATAGTTATGTTAAATTACATTTTGTATCCAGAACTATTGCTGCCAACAGAGCAATCTGATTACTACTCATTTGCATTAAATACATATGTCTGAATAAAGATATACACATGACTCTAAAAAGCTTGGTGACAATGACAATAACAAGGCGGATGTGTACATTAACAAATACATTGGCCTTGATCATTAGTGTCCCATTGTACTGCAGCTTGGTCTACTGTGTGTTAAGAAACAAATGTTGTAAAACGAATAAATGAGGTATGTACAGACAGCACTATTATGAAAAAAATTAGCTCATACGAGCTATGTTTGTGGCATTATCCACGGCTATACATGTTCCGTCCCTGCCTAACTTTGTTGAATGCATTTCAAATGTGTTGCTGCGCATTTCATCCTACTCCAATTCTTTCAGGACTTTTTGTCTAGTAAAAATACAGTAATATGGGAAGATAAACTCGCAGTTTTATTTGGCTAGACCTCTTTCAATGTGTTTTGAATGTTAGTTGCCTCCTTCCCCATCACCGTTTCATTTGCATAGCATAGACTTAGCCAAGACTTAGCAGAGGTTGACATGCTGACAGTACATTTTGAGATTACTTACTGTACAGTATGTGCCAGACTTATAATTATCTGCACATGCTTACAAACTGCTTGTTGCCCCTTATTTATCAAGCCTTTAATTCAGCTGCTTACCAAGTCCTCAAACACAACCTATTTTTTTTTAAACACTGATAAATTGAAGTGCCAGAAACAGCACCTACTACTGTACTTCACATGACGACTAATTGAATGAGCAAACTTCCCATTAGCAGTTGCTTAGAATTACCTAATCAGTATACATAAAAAGATAATGTTTTCAATTTTTGGGGTTGGCAATGAGACATTGTTTTTTTTCTTGTAACTGCAAGTAGCAGTTATATTGTCATACATCTTTATACATCTAAAACACTTTAAATTGTGACAAAAAAAAACTGTAGAATCATTAACATGCACTAATCCAATACACATTAACATATCATTAAATACATAAATCACCTAATTATTTTAAATGCAGAATATAAATGCCCATTTACAGATACATACAGTAGCTAAATTAAATGTATTTTAGCATAACAATAACATAGCTTCATAGCTATTCAGTATTTAAGTTAATTCTTGGTTGGTAGAACTGACAACAATAATTTAGTTAAATCAGTGGAACGTGGTTTTCTAACCCCTTTATCTTTCAACTTTCATACTTATCTGCAAAATTGTATTGTATTGTATTGTATGTCTTTATTTATATAGCGCCATTAATGTACATAGCGCTTCACAGTAGTAATACATGTGGTAATCAAATAAATAACAGATAATATAAATAACAGATCATGGGAATAAGTGCTTTAGACATAAACGTAACATTAAGGAAGAGGAGTCCCTGCCCCGAGGAGCTTACAGTCTAATTGGTAGGTAGGGAGAACGTACAGAGACAGTAGGAGGGAGTTCTGGTAAGTGCGTCTGCAGGGGACCAAGCTTTATGTATCATGTGTTCAGAATATTCACAGTGCTATTCATAAGCTTCTTTAAGCAAGTGTGTCTTAAGGTGGGTCTTAAAGGTGGATAGAGAGGGTGCTAGTCGGGTACTGAGGGGAAGGGCATTCCAGAGGTGTGGTGCAGTCAGTGAAAAAGGTTTAAGGCGGGAAAGGGCTTTAGATACAAAGGGGGTAGAAAGAAGACATCCTTGAGCAGAACGCAAGAGTCGGGATGGTGCATAGCGAGAAATTAGGGCTGAGATGTAAGGAGAGGCAGAAGAGTGTAAAGCTTTAAAAGTGAGGAGAAGAATGGAGTGTGAGATGCGGGATTTGATCGGAAGCCAGGAGAGGGATTTCATGAGGGGAGATGCTGAGACAGATCTAGGAAAGAGTAGAGTGATTCTGGCAGCAGCATTTAGGATAGATTGTAGGGGAGACAGGTGAGAGGCAGGAAGGCCGGACAGCAGGAGGTTACAGTAATCAAGAAGGGAGAGAATGAGGGCCTGAGTCAGAGTTTTAGCAGTCGAGCAACAGAGGAAAGGGCATATCTTTGTTATATTGCGGAGGAAAAAGCGACAAGTTTTAGAAATATTTTGAATGTGAGGGGCGAATGTGAGAGAGCCGTCGAGTGTGACCCCTAGGCCGCTTGCTTGGGCTACTGGGTGAATGATCGTAGTTCCAACAGTAATGTGGAAGGAGGTAGTAGGGCCAGGTTTGGGAGGAAGTATGAGGAGCTCTGTTTTAGCCATGTTGAGTTTAAGGCGGCGGAGGGCCATCCAGGATGATTTGGCAGAGAGACATTCAGAAACTTTGGTTTGTACAGCAGGTGTAAGGTCGGGTGTTGAAAAGTATATTTGTGTGTCGTCAGCATAGAGGTGATATTTAAACCCAAATTATGTTATTAGGTCACCTAGAGAGAGTGTGTACAGAGAAAAGAGAAGAGGTCCCAGGACAGAGCCCTGGGGTACCCCCACAGAGAGATCAATAGAGGAGGAGGAGGTGTTAGCAGAAGAGACACTAAAAGTACGATGGGAGAGGTAGGATGAGATCCAGGATAGAGCTTTGTTCCGAATACCAAGAGTATGGAGAATATGAAGGAGAAGAGGGTGGTCCACGGTGTCAAATGCTGCAGAGAGGTCGAGTAAAATGAGCAGAGTGTAATGACCTCTGTCTTTGGCAGCATGGAGGTCGTCAGTTATTTTAGTGAGGGCTGTTTCCGTGGAGTGAGCAGTGCGGAAGCCAGATTGTAGAGGGTCTAGGAGAGAATAGGTGTTGAGAAAATGGAGCAAGCGAGAGAATACAAGACGTTCAAGGAGTTTAGAGGCATAAGGCAGGAGGGAGACAGGTCGATAGTTAGAAAGACAGGTAGGGTCAAGCTTGCTGTTTTTGAGTAATGGTATGACTGTTGCATGTTTGATGGAGGATGGAAAGGTTCCAGAGCAGAGGGAGGAGTTTAAAATGTGTGTGAGCGTAGGGATTATAGTAGGAGCAAGAGGTTTTAGGAGATGGGAGAAAATGGGGTCAAGAAGGCAAGTGGTAGAGGGAGAAGAGGCGATCAACAGCGACACACCCTCCTCTGAGACAGTGGAAAAAGAGTCAAGGAAGGCAGGAGGAGAGGTAGGAAGAGGTGTAGGATGGGAGGAAGAAAGAGAGGGGATGTTCTGCCGTATGGATTCCACCTTTTGAAAAGAAAATATTCTATTACCCAACCTAACAAACTTTCATATTGCACTATACCCTATTCCTGCCATGCAATTTCTCACATATGACATGCAGTGTCAATAAGAGAGGGGCACATTCTTTTGGTTGATTTGGATCTGCAGTGGATCGTCCGGTTCCTTTGGTCCGCGGATTTCAGTGGATCAATCTCAAAAAATGGCAATTCGCGTTTTGCAGATTTTTTATTATTATTATTATTATTACCAATGCACTTTGTAGATTCCGCAACCCGTGGACGGATTTGCAGAACCCAAAATACGGATTCAGCAATCCGCTGGTGGATTCTTAAGAATTTTCCACTGAGTTGCTGAATCCGCAGATTGGATTCTACAAATCCATCAACGGATTAAATCCAATGGTTTTGATGAATCCGCGCGAATAAAAAAATGACCAAATCCGCAATACTTTTGGTCTGCCTGAGACTGGGGATTAACCCTCCATGGAGAACCAGCAGCCCCTACGATAAAGCCTCAAGTGGTAACGGATATCTTGAAAGCTCACTAACGCAATATTACGTGCCGTTCTCAGCCATAAAGGACATTGCATTAGGTATAGCGGCTATTAGTGCAAATGTTATGCAAAAGACGTGTTCCCTCCAACAGCACTTATCCACAGAAGTTCATTATAGTTAACACAGGGATTTAACAAGTCATTAGTTAAGTGTGTTTGTAGAGGTACTGTATATAAGTTCCATAGTACTCTAATAAAATAGTCTCTTTATCTCACCCTCTCTCTCACGCAATGAAAACCATGTTATTTGAAGGTAACATATGGTATTGCCAACTTAACATGGTGTTAGGCCTGTGTTATACAATGGCTGTTGTTTTTGCATATACAGTAAATAGCTTTGTGGATATGCGGTAGCCTCAGGGAAAATAACAGGCACTAATGATTCTGATAACGTATCATTAATAGCACTGAGTTAATGGACCTCTGTTGATTTGGGTCTAAGTGGTGGTGAAACTGCACCATTACTTTTTTATTTGGGATATCTTTCTCTATATACGTGTATGTTTAATACATTTATTTTTGTCTTTCTGTTTAACAGCTGAAAATTGTAGTTGCATATAAACTTATATTACAAATTCTACATTGATCCAACCTTTTCTTAGAAAACCTTGATACTTGTACAGTAGTTACATTTTGCTACTTCCACTAAGTATCAATGTTGCCTGCTCTTCTGGTTATCCTTCACTAGTAGAAGTATACAAAGTGGATTGCTCCAGAAATATTGATTTTGTTTCTGCTGTTAATTGAATTTCTCCTTGTCCCTCCATTGAAGAACATGACATGAGATATTTTCCTCCCAACTGAGGTATGATAATATTTACCATCATTTATTTATAATGCGCCAACACATTTTGAAGCGCAGTACAGTACAATAGGACTGGAGGATGAAAAAAAAGAAATATCAAACATTAACATAGTAACTTTTGGTAAGGAGGGTCCTGACCCAAGGAGCTTACAATCTATAAGGAAGGGTAAGTGGAAATATAAGGTACAGGGGGATAAGAAGGTTGGAATGTTTTGGATAGCTGTTTGTTAATTGAAGGAGTTGGCACTGAGGAAGACCTAAGTGGGATTATGCAGAGGTAGAGCTGTGAGAAAATGGTCATGAGTAAAGGTGGAAATTCTTCAATACACATCTGAAATATGTTACCAAATTCCAATAATAGAGCAGCTAAAACATCAGCAAACGGCAAAACTATGTTCTTAGAGCCCTTGCTACATCCAAGGTAAGAAAATACTGTCCCTTTGTTTTCTTGGGGTCAGGCCAAAGAGATAAAACAAATATTTTCTGATTAATTCGAAAAGGTGAGTCTACCTTGGCACGGAAAAAAGGTGTTGTTCTGAGAATAATTTTAACCTGGAGAAAAATGGATTTCAGTATTAACCACTTCAAGGATACTGATTCTAATGTCATTTGTTAGTTTATGGCCCTTTCTGTTAGAAGATGACTCCCAATCACCAGAGTATGGCCTGCAGTTCCTGGGTGGGAGCAGGGCAGCCTTTGGATGAGCTCCATCACCAGAGCACACCGGAATCAGCATAATAGTGGCTCGATATGTAAGAAAATTCATGTCCACATCCAGCGTAGGATAGGAACATCTGACCAGAGACCAATAGAGGAGAGTATTATATAGGTCTCAAAGAGTCAGGTGTTCTCTATCTTATCTCAGATGGTAGAATCATATCCCTCATGTAATGCACTGACATGGAGGGACAGGAAAGAAATACATATGTTAACTCTATCCTAGCCTCCCTGTATGGTTATTGACTATTGCTCTAAGGTATTCATTACTACTGGTCTATTCCTAGGGGACTAACTGACCGCCTTCTTAGGTGGAGGCACTGCCATTTAGATTATAGATATCATACTTTACCTAAGAGGGTGAACTGGCCTCTGTACACTGGTAAAAAAAGTAACTTCTTCCATAATTCACCACCCCTTAAAAGACCAACTCTGAACTCTCCCACTGTATCAAGTGCCACAGGAAGTTACAGGTATTATCTTAACACACCCCATACGGCCATGTCACAGGTGGGGAAAATATAATTATAATGAACTTTAACATCTGTCTATTAAAATTTTACATCCAGAAACTATGGGATTTTCTTGCAACATATTTGTTTCACAAAGTTTGCATCTATGACTGCTGAATCACTCTGCTACACCTTCAATCACTCAAAGATCATTTATAATATGAATAGTAGGTTATGCACAAATTAACTATCAAAGTAGACATCAATGTATAATACTGTATATAGCAGTGAATATTTGACAAAGTATCTAGAAGTTTTGCTTCAGAAGCTCTAATAATTGGTCAGATATAGTTAGCTGAATTAATGGATGAAGCAGATGAAAACATGTTATCTTTGATCACAGGGACTCCTCAACAAATTGTACGCAGAACAAAATTATTACCTTGTTAATCTCAAAGACAAGACTTTATACCACTGTGAAAATGATTTATCTATGCTCATCAAATGATTTCAACCTGCTTACAATTCATTCATGAGTGATTCATTTAAACACAATAAAAAATAAATGAGTCCTGGGCTCTTAAATCACTTTCTATAGCCGTTTTAATAATTCATTTAAAAAAAAAACCCAGATGTAATCTTCATTAGCATTTTTTTTCTTCCTGAGCTGACTGCTTATCATGTCAGTGATTTCAGTGTAATGAAATCCACAAGTAAACATATGCCCAGATACCTCCTGTGTTGTGCATAAAACATAAGTCAGTATTTTACATCTCTTGGTTAGATTTTGTCAATATGCTGAGACCTAATCATTGAACAGTGATAATGGTATTTTTGGAATTGCATATCGCTGTACTCAAGATACATTTATTGCATCTTTAATCCGTCCAAAAATTACACAATTTAATTCTAGCTGTTGAATTCTGTGCTAGATGCAAATGTTCTATGTAAATGAGGCAAACTCGCAAATTTACAATTATAGTCTTCAGCAATTGAATAAAGCAGCAGTCTGTCCTGCTTGCAATTTTTTCAGTTTGTATGTTTTTTTTTTAACCTAAAACAGGGGGTCATCTAGAGTTGATCTGAGGTCCCTAGGCTTCTAGGGACCATCTGTACTTAGTCAATATTAAAGGATTGAGTCCCCCAGGTAAGAATCTTTGCCGGGTGGACACAATCGCTCCTGCAGCCAATAGTAACCTGTGACATCCTCAGGAGGTGATGTCATGACTTTTTCTTGGTGACCCAATTGGCAATTATTGTTATTTTTCCCCAGAAATTCTACCTAATCTTACCTATGTTATTTTAATTAAATTTGATGCTTAAAAAATAAAATAAAAAATTGCACCAGGAAAGTATTTCTACACACTAAATCTGGCAAAATGATACAGATGTATTGTGGTCCACAATACAGTACTGTACATTGTATAAATGATTGCACCCCTGAGGAAGCTCACACCACTGAGTGAAATGTGTAGAGTGGTCCCTAAATCTGCAAGTGCTGTCTTCCCCCGCATCTTGGTAGCCAGTATCGGTGGTCTCCGCTGACTGCACTGCTGACATGAGCGTTATTCACCGGGGAACCCTGAAGCATGACGTACTGTCAGAGAGACTGAAGCAAGTTACGTGTGTGATCGGGACGCCGTCAACTTCCGACCCAGAGTGTTCAAATTGCTATATTTACTTTTGGAGCATGTTAGTTGAATAAGCTCACTGCTCAATTATACTTTTAAAATATAAAGCTGTTCTGTACCATTTTTTTGCTCTTTGACGTTTTGTGACGCCTACCTATGAGATGTTGAGAAACATCACCTGATATAAGCTGCATCTCTCTTGGAAAGTGATAGAATTTTTGCATTTATAATCACTATCACACTGTTTTTGTATAGATAGATTTTTTGTGCTTGTGCTTTTTTGCTGTTGCACATTGTATGAAGCAAAAGGCAACAGCTGACATTTAGTAAGTAACAATTAAAGTAAATAAGGCACCTGGCCCCGATGGCATACATCCAAGAGTTCTCAAGGAGTTAAGCTCAGTAATAGCAAAACCATTATATTTAATATTCAAGGACTCCATTTCCACAGGCTCAGTACCACAAGATTGGCGTAAAGCAGATGTGGTGCCTATATTTAAAAGGGAGCTAGATCACAACCGGGAAATTACAGACCTGTAAGCCTTACTTCAATAGAAGGGAAACTACTTGAAGGTTTAATATGGGATAATATTCAGGAATACCTAATGGAAAACAAAATTATTAGTAATAGTCAGCATGGATTTATGAAGGATAGATCTTGCCAAACTAACCTTATTTGTTTCTTTGAGGAGGTAAGTAGGAATTTAGACCAAGGTAATGCAGTTGATGTGGTCTATTTAGATTTTGCAAAGGCTTTTGATACGGTTTCACACAAGAGGTTGGTGTACAAAATAAAGAAAATTGGACTCAGTAATAATAAATGCACCTGGATTGATAACTGGTTAAAGGACAGACAACAGAGGGTTGTCATAAACGGAACTTTTTCAGGTTGGGCTAAAGTCGTGAGTGGAGTACCTCAGGGATCGGTACTGGGACCCCTGCTTTTTAACTTGTTTATTAATGACCTTGAGGTTGGGATCGAGAGCAAAGTCTCCATCTTTGCTGATGATACTAAATTGTGTAAGGTAATTGAATCAGAGCAGGATGTAATTTCTCTTCAGAAGGACGTGGAGAGACTGGAAACGTGGGCAGGTAAATGGCAGATGAGGTTTAATACAGATAAATGTAAGGTTATGCATTTGGGATGCAAGAATAAAAAGGCGACTTACAAATTAAATGGAGATATATTGGGGGAATCCTTGATGGAGAAGGATTTAGGAGTGCTTGTAGACAGCAGGCTTAGCAATAGTGCCCAATGTCATGCAGTAGCTGCAAAGGCAAACAAGATCTTATCTTGCATCAAACGGGCAATGGATGGAAGGGAAGTAAACATAATTACTTTACAAAGTAAAGCCCCTTTACAAAGCATTAGTAAGACCACACCTTGAATATGGAGTACAATTTTGGGCACCAATCCTAAGAAAAGACATTATGGAACTAGAGAGAGTGCAGAGAAGAGCCACCAAATTAATAAAGGGGATGGACATTCTAACTTATGAGGAGAGGCTAGCTAAATTAGATTTATTTACTTTAAAAAAGAGGCGTCTAAGAGGGGATAAGATAACTATATACAAATATATTCAGGGACAATACAAGGAGCTTTTAAAAGAACTATTCATCCCACGGGCAGTACAAAGGACTCGGATTGAGATTGGAGGAAAGGAAATTTCACCAGCAACAAAGGAAAGAGTTCTTTACAGTAAGGGCAGTTAAAATGTGGAATTCATTACCCATGGAGACTGTGATGGCAGATACAATAGATTTGTTAAAAAAAAAGTTGGACATCTTTTTAGATGGGAAAGGTATACAGGGATATATCAAATAAGTATACATGGGAAGGATGTTGATCCAGGGATTAATCCGATTGCCAATTCTTGGAGTCAGGAAGGAATTCATTTTTCCCCTTAATGGGGTTTTTTGTTTGCCTTCCTCTGGATCAATAAGTAAGTATAGATATAGGATAAAGTATCTGTTGTCTAAATTTAGCATAGGTTGAACTTGATGGACCTACGTCTTTTTTCAACCTCATCTACTATGTAACTATGTAACTATGTAACAAGACCAATGCAGAGGACTTAGTAAATCTAAGGCTGTATGCTGCTGACACAAGCAATAACAATCAATATGATGGTAAAGTGAAATACTCAGATGACTGTATCTTACATTGGGATGAAAGAGTAGAACATAAGTGATTATTCCAATACTGAAAAAGATTTTAAACTAGAATACAGAAACAACTCAAAAACACAAAGTATGATTTAAAAAAACTGAAAATGTTGAGAGCTACACTTTAAATAACACAGACCAGCATTAGCGTATGTTCTTCTTTTTAACCTAAAAACCAATTTAATTAATCTAACCTTTCCATCAAAGACTTCTGTAGGAAAATAGAAGGTTCCGAAATTAATTGCTGACTATTTCCCACAGTATGTTTCATCAGTTACTGCATTTGCGTCACAGATATCTAAAGGCTAGACTACATTGCTTACGTCTGCTGAAAATCTAAATTGCAATACCAATAAAAAAAAAGGTGTCAGGAATAAGATAGAGAACCACATAGTGGTGAAAAATGTAAGAGTGTAAGAGGGTGCTTATGATTTGACCTAATTAAAGGTAACTCTGGTGCTATTTGCTATGGGATCAACTTAAACAAGTCAGAAAGCTATTCATATTCATCTTTTCATGAACTGCAGAAGTACCTTCTTGAAAGGATCCATTGATTTTTATCTTTAAACAGAACATGTCACATCACAGACTTTGCAACCAGCCACTTAGGTTTATCTTGCACTCAATTCCACAGAGCTCCGTATAGTAGGAAGCAATTATATGTTGGGTGTTGCATATCGTCTTAAATCAAATATTAGACATTTTTACATTTACGTTTTATTCCATCAGGCTCCAATGATAAGAAGGAATAGAGGGGAGTTGGCAATAAAATAACAATTATTTTATGAAACAATCCAGTAAGGGTTTAGTCTAGATTTACATTAGCATACATTTGTATTCAGGATCAAAGAAAGGGATACTGTGAATAATGGAGGAAAGCAATTGTCATTTTATGTCTGTGTAATAATATGGAAGCCTGCACAATCATGCCTGATTGGAATTAGCAGTAAAATTCTAAGCCTTCTGTTTTGTCTACTACTCACCTCACATATCTAAGTAACATTGGGTCACCTGTTTGTTTCAAACATTTGCATGCATTTGCATAGGAATTGTATTATTACCAAGACCATTTAACTTTGCAGGCTATGCCTGCAAAAAGTCAAATATCTCCAATGATAGAATGCATAAAATGATGGGCTCTGTTCTCACAGGTTATTATAAAGGAAAAAGAAATACCGCGCCAATAAGATAGATGATTAGATGTGCAAAATGAATAGTATGTACTTCAAATTTTGACCCTCAATGGGACACCCCAATTGGGGAGGAGAGAAGCGAAGTAAGGGATATGGAAGGATAGGGAAGGGAGATTGGGAAAGGGAGAAAAGGGAAAGGAAGGAAGGGAGGGAAGAGGGAGAGAGAAAAAACAACAAGGGGTAAAAACGGAGGGAAGGGAGAGGGGGAAGGAAAGGGGGATAGGGATGGGGTAGGAAAGGCAGGTCCAGATGGACAAGACCACCTATGGCTGTGATTAAGTGTGACCCAAGACAATACAAACAAAACAAACTGCAATTAGACAACAAACTACAAACAACAAATAACAATAAATAGTGAACACAGGGAGGGAATACACAGGGCGGGCAGGATGGGAAGACAGAAACACAAGGAAAACAAATATGCCACAAGTAAATATAAAATAAAAAAAACTAAGTATGGATACAAATGCTGGAGACTCCACGCAGCTTTCCACAGGAACAACCACCTTCCTCGAAAATCTATAAAACAAAAGAGAAAAGTGCAGGCTCCATAGCCTAATTCAGTAAAAATTAGTTTTAATCAAGACAAGGTAAAATCAGCTCACTCACAAAAGTCGCTAGGACAATCGCATAGAAAGTCTGAGGCAAGGGGTCTTTGCTGTATACTGCGCTGGTAGATAGCTGGAAACCTCATGGATTCCTAGAGGTGATGTGCATCCTCTTCCAGTTTAAGATGTGCACCAGATTGTAAATTCGAATAGCGGTCCTCCCAGCAAAAGTGTAGCACCTCTTTTGGTTCCACTGTGTCATGGTCATCTAGACATCCTGCTCCAAGCCTCAGTTTCCTTGTCTGTCCACCGGGTGTGCTGCTATTTTCTGTCTGCTCTGGGGTTCCTCTGTCTGTCTTCTCTTTGTGCTCCTGTCCTCTGTTCTTATAGTTTCCTGTATCCTGTGCTTCCTTGCCTTTGCTTTGTGTTGTGTTCCCTGACTTATGTTTGAGCTTGTTCCTGTATCTGTTCCGTAATAAAGGCCCTTGCCTGCACTAGGCTTGTCCCCATTTGTTCTTGTCCTGTCCCTGCCTCTGTCACTGTGGATTTCCTGCTGCTGGCCCTTGCTTGTGACCCTGACCCCAATTCTTGGCACCTGCCCTGGACCCCTGCTTGTGACCCTGATCATGATGATTGCCGCCTGCACTGGACCCCTGCTTGTGACCCCAAACATGATAATTGCAATCTGCCCCAGACCCCTGCTGATGAACCAGATGCCTCCTCGCCTGCCCCTAATGTTCCGGCCACTGAGGTCCTATCTACTCCTGAAGTCTTGACAGAAAGCAAAGGCCTTACCATGGATCTCGCCGGAACAGACTCAGACTTCACACAGCAAGTATCATCTTTAAAAGTTCTTGCTTTTGAACTACAGCATCAGCTACAGCAGGCAGAGACACTACTGTACTTCATAGTATTGAGGCTGATATACAGGGATTGCACTTACTGAATATTACCGTGACCCCTCAGCCAGCGACCCTTCCTGAGAGTCCCCAATCCTTTTCTGGCATAGTCCAAGCTGAAAACTATTTTTCTGGAGTCTAAAGATAAATTTTACATGGACCCTACTTTAACTCAGGCTCAACAGGCAATCCACTTATTACATGTGGTCACATACCTGCAAAAACAACTGGGGACGTGCTTGTTAGAGTTAATATTGCTATGACTCTGCTGCAGGAGTTATGTACTCAGTCAGTCACACACCTTCAGCCAGCAGCCTGCCTGCCTGCCTTTTCCTGAGAAACCTCATTCCCCTTCTGGGGGAGATCAAACTAAGGTTCCCTTCTTGGAGTCAATGAACATTTATTTATAAAATATTTTACCAGGAAGTAATACATTGAGAGTTACCTCTCGTTTTCAAGTATGTCCTGGGCACAGAGTTAAGACAAATAATACATGGTTACAAATACAGTTACATAAATGAACTGGGTATACATTATATACAAGACATTGCATGCACAGTTAAAGAAAATATATATTATGGGCGAATGAAACAGTTACAGACCAGATTAAAATGTGAGACAGCCTTAGATTTGAAAGAACTTAAACTGGTGGTGGATGTAAGAGTCCCACTGTTTTCCCTACACTGTGCGAGATCCTGATTGCTGATTATGGTGCCCCTTCTTTACCTTCCCTTGAATCAGGGATCCCCCTATCATTGATATTGGATTTCCTGCTTTGAAAACAGGTTCCTCTTTTCCTGATTCCCCTGCTGTACCTGATATTACAATTGCTGATGTTCACACTACCACTTCATAGACAAGCATATTTTTTCCTGACTCCTCTACAGAGTCTGATTTAACCCCTGCTGGTTGCAAGATTCAATTTTCAGAGGCAAGCTTGACTGGGATGCAAAGAATCATCCCTCTCCAAAAAATACTTACATAGTTACATAGTAGATGAGGTTGAAAAAAGACATAAGTCCATCAATTTCAACCTATGCTAAATTTAGACAACAGATACTTTATCATATATCTATACTTCCATATTGATCCAGAGGAAGGCAAACAAAACCCCTGCATTGTCATATCACCCAATGATATCTCATAAGGGGAAAAATAAATTCCTTCCCGACTCCAAGAATTGGCAATCGGATTATTCCATGGATCAACATTCTTCCCATGTTTACTTATTTGGTATTTCCCTGTATAACTTTCCTTTCTAAAAGGATGCCCAACCTTTTTTTTGAACAAATCTATTGTGTCTGCCATCACAGTCTCCATGGGTAATGAATTCCACATTTTAACTGCCCTTACTGTAAAGAACCCTTTCCTTTGTTGATGGTGAAATCTCCTTTCCAACCTTAAAGGATGCCCCCGAGTCCTTTGTACTGCCCTTGGGATGAATAGTTCTTTTGAAAGCTCCCTGTACTGTCACCGAATATATTTGTATATAGTTCTCATATTCCCTCTTAAATGCCTCTTTTCTAATGTAAATAAATCTAATTTAGCTAGCCTCTACTCATAAGTTAGATTGTCCATCCCCTTTATTATTTTTTTGGCTCTTCCCTGCACTATCTCTAGTTCCATAATGTATTTTCTAAGGAGTGGTGCCCAAAATTGTACTCCATATTCAAGGTGTGGTCTTACTAATGCTTTGTAAAGGGGCATAATTACTGTATGTTTACTTCCCTTCCATCCATTGTCCGTTTAATGCAAGATAAGATCTTGTTTGCCTTTGCAGCTACTGCATGACTTTTGGGCACTATTGCCAAGACTGCTTTCTACAAGCACTCATAAATCTTTCTCCATCAAGGATTCCACCAATTTATCCCCATTTAATTTGTAAGTCGCCTATTTATTCTTGCTTCCCAAATGCATAACCTTACATTTATCTGTATTAAACTTCATCTGCCATTTACCTGCCAAAGTTTCCAGTCTCTCCAAGTCCTTCTGGAGAGAAATTACATCCTGCTCTGATTCTAATATCTTACACAATTTAGTATCATCAGCAAAGATGGAGACTTTGCTCTCGATGCCAACTTGACTGCATTGAGGCCCATGTGATGCTCAATACAAGTGTACAATGATGAGACATCACAGGTGGCCAACAGGTAGGTGCTCTTCCAATGAATATTACAGGTGCAGTTGATGACATGCAACATGTCCCTCAGATATGATCTGAGTAGAATGACATACAGCTGTAGATAAAAATCCACATATTTGGACACGCTGAACGTCATCGACTCCACCCCAGACACAATTGGACACCCTGGTGCATTATCAAGACTGTTGTGAACCTTAGGGAGGTGGTAAAATATGGGTATCCTAGGGTGCTCTACGTATAGGAAATTATACTCAGAATGATCAATGACTTCTCAATCTCTAGCTTCTGTGAGATGGTTTTGCTAAAGTAACTGAAACTCATGAGTGGGATCACCATCAAGAGTTTGGTATAATGTGGGATCTTGTAGAAGTCTGTGAGCCTGCTATACGTAGAAACACTGTTCATGATCAACCCTGATGAAGTCGCCATTACCCATGCTATGAAACGTATAGGGTTTCTGTCTAAGGACTGTGGGCAAAGGAGTCTGCTATCACTTATCATTCGCCAGTAGCAGTGGAACCAAGAGAGGTGCTACACTATTGCTGCGAGGACCACTTTTCAAATGCATAATCTGGTGCACATCTGAAACCGGAAGCAGATGCACGTCACCTATCTATGAATCTGTGAGGTATCCAGTTATCTACCGGTGAAGTATCCAGCAAAGACCTCTTGTAGAGGGAGAAAGGGGGTGGCCCGGTATTAAAGGGGTTGCACCCCATTTGGCCACCCCTGACCGCACCAGGGAGACAAGGGGTTAACTGGGCTGAGGTCCAGAAATGTGATGTAACCCTTGTTATGACCTGTAAATGTATTTTCGCCTGTTCCCCTGTTCCATTGTAATGTCTGTGTTAATCAGTGTCTGCATCACACGCACACTAGAATCCATCCGGGAGCACAAGGGTTAATAGTTCTTTAATGATTATAGCTCTTTGTGTAGTTTTCCTGCCTTTTCAGGCACCATTTTGCAGGTCCCCCTTGGCCGCCATTAGTGCTCAATGCATTCCAATGGAAGATTGTGCTGTTTTAGTCCTGTTTCCTGTAAAGACCAGCAGGTGGCGTCCGAGAGGGAGAGCGGCGGTTTCCCATTGAAAGTCAATGGGCCCATTGACTTCAATGGAGATGCCTTGAGGTACCCTTTCGAAGAACGAGTTGGCTGCCGTCCAGACCGCAAACCGCAAAGCGGATACAATGTCCTTTAAAAGAGTTAAAATCACTTGAGTCAAGTTCAACGTCAATTAGCGTGGGAATAAACAGTTCTAGAGCACCTAGGAATAAAATTCTTTTTGCCCCTAGTTCCTGGGCTTCCCCCCACTCGACCACCACCGGGTCCCCGAATCCTGGACCCCCGATAAGGGTCCAACCAGATAGAGCGGGCCGCGCCATAGGCTTTGCCGGCGGCGGCAAAAACGGCTCTGAAAAATGACTAAGTGGAAAAAACTGAATTTTGGTATTCCATAGCTCTGGTACCGGAGGGTCCAGCGGATCAGGGTTTGGGGTATCTGTAGCCACTGCTCCGGCATTACTGCAGAACCATCCTTGACCCGCTTGGACCAACCCGACGGAGTATGGACCCCCTTGAAGTTCGGGACTTTTCCTATAGACTTCAATGGCAGAAAAACCCCATTGACTTCAATGGCGGCGATTTACCATTGAAAGTCTATGGCAGAGCTGCCTATTGTTTTCAATGGTGATTTAGTGAAAAGCTGAGATTTCTTTTTCAGTGGAGATTTTTGTATTAAAATGATTTAATGTGCATTTGTGTAACTCCGGTTCCTTAGGTCGTAGCAAGTCGCTTTTTGGACCATATGGTGTCCCAGTTCTGGCAATGAGAACTGGGAAGTTTGGACCTGCTAGACCCAACGGAACCAGATATTTTAATACGTCTATGTTTTATGTTTAATACTGTATTCTAAGGTATGGATAAATTCCAGAGGAAATTTCTTTGGCCATAATGTAGCAGATGGCCCGAGAGACGACCGAATGTCTAGGACTTAAGTATTGTTCAAAGAATTTTGTCACCCTCACTGTTTATCTGAGGCTCAAACCAGAGCAGTTCTTAAGTGTTCCATTTAACACATTCCAACAAAGGTTTTCCTGCCAGAAAGCCAAATGGGTAGACTGGCTGGCATTCCATTTGCATATGTGGGGCTATAGAAATGAGACCCCAGAGTTCTACTGCGCCTGTGCCAGCTAGCAGGGGGGCATGTGTTGAAATGTGTTCCCATGTTAAAGATTGCCTGGAGGTAATTGAAAACCAATCACCGGTGCTTAATGTTACAGATAGAGGGACAAAAGGTTTATAAACTGCTGTCCACCCATGTATCCTTTGTCTTCGTTTGCTGATATGGTTACCTGATATCACCTGAATGATTTCCTGATTGCTGAGAGAAATGCTACATCTAACTTCTCATTCCCCAACCCCTAAGTAAGTGTACTTCTTGTTTGTTACTGTATTATCTGTTGTGTTCACCTTTATTCTAAGGAATAAATACAATTTATTATATCTTAAGCCTCGTTCAGTTCAAACCCAGTTATTTTTGTGTAATATTAATAAGCCTGTGGAAGCTATCGTCACACCTCTTGCCACAGACTTTTTATGTGATTGTCCTAGCGACCTTTGTGAGTGAGCTGATTTTATCTTGTCTTGATTAAACATAATTTTTACTGAATTATGCTATGGAGCCTGCGCTTTCCTATTTTGTGTGTGTGTGTATAATTATAATATATATACATATATATACATAACGGAAATAGCTGTGTTAGTTCAGTTGCGCTAGTGCAGAATAAATGAGTACTCTATATAACTACTATAACTATAGTTATTTATACAGATGTGTACCCCACCGTTTTGATTCTACAACTATTTCTTGTTTTGGTTTTGCCAAACTTGATTGGATTTTGGGGAAAACATAAATTTGATGAAAAAAAAACAATATTGTAGTCTGTAGCGGTTAGTATTTATGCTATTTGCAAAAATTCGGTTATTATACTGTATAACAATGTTGATTGTCTGTTTCCAAGTCTGGCAAATAACATGATGAGCTACAGTAAAACAGACAGGACAAGACTGGCATGAAAGGGACTATACAGAAAAATAAACATTTTAAAATAAAGTAAGTTATGTTAATCCAACAGTAACTGGTTGACTGATTTTGCAATTCAATTTTTCTAATCAAACAAATAATTTTGCGTCTTATCACCCATGAGTAATAATTGTTGCTACAATGTTGTTAAACCTAACCCAGATGAAACGAATTAACTTGTGCTTAAGTATAGAGAGCATGGAGTTAATAAATAAAGTTAAACCTGGGCGTCATACGTGTTAGGCTTGAAAGAATGCCCATAAACTGTATGATAGTCTCTCTCTCCCTAACCCCTTGTCTCTTTCAGACCCTCTGTGTCTCTCCATGCCAGCCTTCTCAAACACACCATCTCTTCCTTCTCCTGCTGATGCCGACGCAAAATGGCAGCAGGGCAAAGGATCGATTGTACTTTTTTACTTAGTACTGTATACTGTATTTGTATGCTGACTACTTTCACCATGAAATCCTCCAATATATTACAAAGAAAAATATTGATGTTTTCTTTTATTAAATTATCTTTTTTAATTTTTTTTTTTTTACATAGAACTGCATTAGAGCTGCAATATTTTGTCCTTCCCTGTAAGAAGAAGCACCTCACAAAACCAGAATGTCTTACAGTACATATCCTGAAATATGTATTCAGTTCAGACTTTGGATTTTAGACTTTCATTTTAAAACATTTTTAATATATCTATAATAGATTACATTAGATATTGGTATTAAACTATATGTTACATTGGAGAATGGACTACACTTTTATTCAGTGGTGTAGACAGAGTAGGACCTAGTCGGCAAGGCCTCATAAAAAAGGATCTCTAACACATTCTGCTAAAGCCAAACTGCCAGGAATCATGGTGCCTTAATTAACTTTGAGACGTGACTATCCAGGGTTTGATGATGATTGGGAGCCTGTATATGAGGTGGAGGGTGGTATGTAGGGGGTGAAAGAAAGACTTGCCCAGTGGCTGGGATTCTAGATGGCCCCACTGCCTTTGCGAGTCTTGTCTCCGCCTCCATCTCTACCTCAACTTGGTCAATTTTTTTTAAAGGGACAAGTACAACAATGAATAATTCCTCAATGGAGGTCCAATAGGTAGAAGGTGAATATCAATACTGCCACATAAAAACTATAAACAACCAACAACCAAGTGAAACATAAATGTATTAAAAAGCAACTGCTGCCTTTGAAAAGGTTTTTTTATGGGGTGTGACATCCCCAATAGTCCCAGTTAGTAAAATATAACAGAGTGATGTTATTATGTAACTATGATAGGACCTGATGATATTTGTATCTACAGTAAACCACCTAATAGTATTATAGTATAATGTGGTAATTATGGGAAAATTATGCAATAAAGTTTATTTCCATATACTTTTCATTTATCATTAATGAGGTGTGTGCCATTATAAGGATTTTTCTCCTTTTGTGCTTATACTAACATTTGGTTATATAGTAAACCCATCAAAGGCTGCACCCTCCATTCATTTTACTATTTGGTTGAGCAAGGTTATCCCCTACTCCTATATTTCGTAATATTACATCTATGAAAAATACTCTTCCACTTAATACTACCCACTAGGATTCTTGTATTTTTAAAAAAAAAGTGTTCTTATATATCTGGTTAAGAACACAATGTAAACTCCACTTAGAATACAAAATCTTTTTTTGGTGTTTAATGCATGGGAAATGTATTGCCAATGGCCAAAAGCTGCAGATACTGGAATTTGAAAGGGGGTTACCTATTTCAAAGACCATAAAGTTACCATTACACTACTTCTATACACAAGAGCCTTTAGTATGTCCATGTTTCTCCATCTGAAGTGACAAACTTTTCTGAACTAACAATTTGTATCAAAAATAAAAAACACTTTTGTTTAAAATTTTGACACAAATAGAAAATAAAGTAATCAAAAGAAACTTATAGTCCCACTTTCTTTATGTTGATACATCCTGTATGTTCACGTTTTGTATAGTGTTGTGACTTCACTACTGCAATGGATTAGAAAACCAAACAAACATGCAACTATTTCTATTTTTAACAAATATTTTAATTTTAAAGCATAGCTATTACTAACAGTATTATTACTGTGAATATACATTTTGTAGAAGTGTTCTCAGTTAATGTCTAAATTGTGAAACTTTGATCAAGGCAATATTGATTTGTACAAGAGCAGAAAAAAATTCAAATTAATTACAGACTTCGTTAAAAATGAATTTTGTGATGGCAATATGACTGAATCCATTAACATACTTTTTAAATGATAAATCAAGACAAATGATGGTGAAATCTGCTAGGCAAACTTCTAATTAGAAGAGCGCAGTAATTAATATTTTCTTGCCAAGCAGCAAGCCTCATAAAACACAGTTAACAGTTGTATCATAATATTCCATATTCACATTGAAAATGAAATGCACTGCAATTTAGTTTATTTGGTGCATTTTATTTACAATTACAGGTCCCACTTAAAGTACCATAGCAATCCCCCTTTAGCTCTTTTTACATATTTATTACAGGATGGGAATGCTAACCATTCAACAGTATTTTAAGCTGCAAAACCAGGAAGTAATACCGGTGACTAACATGGCAGGTTTCTAGGAAATGGAGGTCAGTGGGGATGTGGGAGAGCCCCTGGAGATGAAAAAAGCACAGTTCAGCATTTTCATCCTGCCCAGATGATAAATATGTCATCTATATATGTGAAGTATATGAGGGGTTTATAGTGTTCCCTCCAAAAGTCTCATTCTAGGATGGCCATTTGGGTGCCATGTGTTTGCACATGGCAGTGCCCATTATTTGCCGAAGTTGTGAATGAGACTAAATGCTATGAGTTCAGTATCTATGTTGTCAGTGATATTATGTGTGTGAGAGCTTAGTTTTATTGTAGGCAGCAAAACCATCTTTGTGAAGCTTCAAAAACCCAGCAAAAGCTACTGTACATGCTTTCCAACAATCCTGGCAACTCTGGCCAACTAATCTCTGGCATTCTAAACCTCTGGTAATAACAACAAAAAGCTTTATCCAAGTCACCACAGACTTTCTGAGGGATCTACTGGCTATAAACCAATTCCCCCAATTCCATCCTAACCACCATGGATGTTGACTTGCTATGTGAGAATATTCCTGACAAAGATGGTATCGCTGTCTGGTCTAGATTAATACAACTAAACTCTCATACACAGAACATCCCTGACAACATAGCCACAAAACTCAAAAAAATGTAGACCTGTATGGGGAAAAGATCTTTGTAGTTTAACATTTATTTTTATTTATTTTTTTAAGAAAGCTGTACACATGATTTATGCTATAAAACAGAGAGAGCATTTTTCAAATACATTTATTTTTGTTTAAAAAAAGTTGAACAATATGTTTTTAAATAGAAAAAGTACAGTAGTGTAATTTCAGGTTTCCATAGACAGATAGTAGGCAAGCAGAATATTGCATAATAATGCAGAATATCAGAGTTCACACATTCAAAGGCAGTGATAAATCAACATATTGTAGAAGATCGCACAATATCACACTGTAACCTGCAAGCGGGAGCAATAACCCTAGCTACATCTGTAGAAAGATTCATACTCTGTACCATTCCACTTAAACCACTGTATAAACCAGAGTCTAAAATGTAACAGAACAGATTTAGTACACCATAAAATCAATTTGAAATCCTCAGAACTGCACCACTTCTTACCAAATCAAGTTTAGCTCCATGTTGTACATTTGGGTCAAAGGATTATTTCACATATATTTTAACATTCATTAAATAGAAATCATATTTATGAATTCCATGTGTACTATCATGAAGGATAACTGTGACTTCATAGTGTTTTCAGTTATCCCTCATGATAGACACAACCCCTGTAAGCTCAAACCCAGACCCATATATTATTACTGTATGTCAAAAGGAGTGCTACTGGATTTGTCACATTGGATGTCACATTGGGGTTCTCGTCTTTTGTTTATCCTTCACGATAGTCAAATGGGATGCATAAAACTGGTTTCTATGTACACCTGTTGGAAATGGCATGGCCACTTATGTAACAGATGATAAAATATAAGTGAAATAAGCATATGAATAAGTATTTTGTTTCTACATTATGAAATAAAAAAGGTGTGAATCATAAGGCTTGACCTCTTCCGATCCTAATATGCCCAGTGATAAAACTACAGTAGGTCATTTCGTTTATCAATATTAGAATAAAAAGTTCCTGTGAACCTGTCTTTTTCAGAAAGTATGGAGAAGAAAAAAAATATTTTATGGAGGCAGTCTAAGTGGCACTTGAACAATATATATATAGTTTTAATATATGCAACCTTTGATTACCTTTAGTGAAAATGAATTACTTAAGCTGCCAATTGATTAGTTCTCAAGGTGATCAATCAGCAAAGATCTGGCTTTCCCGGGTTTATGTAATGGCCGCCTATCAGTTTCAATCAAATCTTCAGTCAGTGTTAACTCAGCAGCTACAATGTATTCTGATATTACTAAGTGTTAGAAATTATATTCTGAGTAAATGATTGATTATGGAAACAGCTGTCATTATTTATTTTTCATGGTAAAGAATGTAGCTAATTCCCAAAGCTAGATAATATTACAGTGACTGTTGTTATGTATCTGAAGCCAATAAGTGGCTTGGATTTATTACAACTGTTGTAAGAGAAAACGATATGTGACATTTGAGGACTATGACGAAATGACTTCTGATAATAATTTGAGCTCATTATATGAAAGATATGTCATGTAGACCAAGCCTGTAAAGACCATATTCAGAATAAGGCTTTGTCCCCAGTGGCCACACGTGCGACGGAGTGCGCGCCACACCAAGTACAGCCCTCTATTGGGCAGGCCCCAGTCAGTGTGTGTGCGGGAGCACCCAAAGCACGATGAGATACCACCTTTGCCAAAAGACAAGATTTTTGTCTTTTGGTGCGGCGGCTGAGAGGTGGCCACGTTACGGTGGTGGTTCAGCCAATGAGGGTGAAACAGTTGTGTGACGTCATGGCCGTGCTCCCGCCAAAAATCTTGGCCTGCTGTTCGGGACGCACATTCATATGTGGTGACAAGCTATGATGATCAAAAGACTTTGATGACTTTTAACATTGGTAAGCAAACGAACATTCAGCTTTTAATTAATCTTGGATAAGAAGGGAGATTGCCGGGATTGAAAACAGATATGTCAGATACAAGATCCAAGATTTTAGGAAAAAAGCTAAAAACAAAACAGAGAAGAATTCCTAGTTTACCTCATGGGTGAATGGAAGGGAGACAGCTGTGAGAAGCTGTGAGCAGTGTCAGATTTCTCCAGGAATGCTGGAGAGACTGAGGTTTGTTGCATTTTGGTTGAAACAAGATGGGACTAGTCTTGGAACAGCACAGGTTTTTAAGAAGAAAAACAGTAAAACGTGCTTGAAATGTATTAATACTTTTGCAGATGATATTAATATGGTGTTTATTTTATTATCTCACACATATTCAGACATAGAGTTATGGTGTTCTTTGTCAGATCAAGTACACAAGGAAAACCATCAATTGGTTGATAAGAAATTACTGACCACAGGTAAAGAAAAAACTAAGAAATATCATGAAAATTATATAAAAAATTAATTTAATGTTTTTTCAAAGATGAGAAGTTCCATTTTGTTCCTACTAAAACAGACAAATGTTCAAACTGTGACATGTTAAATAAACGCATACATGATTTAGAAAAACAGATTGAAGCATGTAATATTAAATTTGTGTGCGCCAGTGTAAAAGAAAAAAAAGATACTAAAGTGTTTCACACATTGCTAACACTACAGCAGATTTAGATTGGAGTCAGGCAGATGGATTAGAATTACCCAAAAAGTAAGTATCTAGATAAAGCAGGATCACTGAATTTAAAAATCTAACACTAGTTTATGAAATTAGTCAAGGATATCCCAGTCTAAAACACTAACATGGATGCATTTCATAACGCAGGCATTTTTTAATCTTATACTGACCAATCTTACTTGACGGAACCACAAAAAAATAAGATATTTAAAGTTAGTTGCCAACTCCCATGAGTAGAAGGATAAAAACACCTGTTCACATCCCTGAAGAGGATCAGAGTGGTGATTTGATACAAGGGACTGGCACAGATAGGCTTAATCAACTGATTGGGGAAAAAAACCATAACAGTTGATATCTTAGAGAATACCAGTCCCAAAATTACAGAGAATACCTTTCAATTAAAGTTAAAATTCTAAACTGCATACAAATGACTGTTTTCAGACAATGATTCTGAATAAAACACGATCAATGCGTTTTTAAAGAAATGTACATTTCTGGATCTGGTTACATTAACAATAGCTTCTGAGAAAGTCATTAGCAGTTGCCGCACTTTTTATTGATAATATTAGACGCCAGTTTTTGCAGAATAATACCAGTGTGAGGAATCCGTTCCTGCTTTTTGCTGGAGCTCATTTCTGCAGTGTTGATGAGCTCTCAGACTACCCTTCTCCTGGAATTGCAAGCACTAGCACCTGTGCATGCAATCACTGGAACTCTGTTTCTCTGCTCTGGCACTGGAGGAACTCCCACACACCCCTGTCTTGGGATTGGATATCTGCCCTTCTTATACTGGCATCTTTTCTGACTCCTTGCCGAGCATAATCCGAATTACACTTGGATGCAACTGTGTTTGCCACAAACACTCCTGCCGTGGCCCTGTTCCAGAGACCTGCTGCAGAGACCTGCTGCAGAGACCTGCTTCCTGTGCTGAAGCACTGGCTCCCCAGTGCAACTTTTGCTATGTTCTTGAGACCTGCTGCAGAAGTCGGCCTTCTGTGCTGAAGCATTGGTTCCACCAGTGCTACTCTACCCTGTTCCAAGACCTCCTGCATTCACCCCAAGCAGAGGTCTGCTTCCTGGTACCTGTGCTGAAGCTCTGGATTCTCGGTGTCTGCCTTATCCTGTGCCTGAGGCCTCCTGCATTCACCCCAAGCAGAGGTCTGCTTCCTGGTACCTGTTCTGAAGCGTTGGATCCCCAGCGCCAGCTTTGCCTGTTCCCTGAGGCCTGCTGCCTTCTCTCCTTGCAGAGGTCTGGTTCCTGGGGCCTGCTGTATATCTCCATTGCAGAGGCCGTGTCCTGGTTCCTGTGCTGAAGCTTTGGATTCCCAACGCTAACCTTCTGCTTCCTGTTCCCTGAGGTCTGCTGCATTCCTGCCTTGCTGAGGCCTTCATTATGGGCCGCTCCTGCTCCTCGCGTAGAGGCCATTCCCGCAGTATGGCTGCTACGCTGAAGCGGGGCGTACCTGATTCCTTGTTGTCAAACTTCTGCCTGTATATCGATAACCCTGATGTCTCCAACCCAGACCCTGGCTTGTCGAAGGATTACTCTACATTCTCCAACCCTTACCCTGCTACGAATGACTACAAACTGCGCAATTCAGAACCAGCTTCGTGGTCTAAGGTCGATGTATTCACATCCCCACCTCAGCCCCACGGTCCGGTCCCGGTTTGTGGTGAGCACGACCTTTACAACCAGTCCTAAAATACCATCAATTGTTAACAGATATTTCTCTTATGATACTCAAAGGGTTAACAATTCCTGGGAATGTAAAATTACACACAGCTCAAAATAACAGGAATGATTAAAATACATGAAGTGACAAACATCTGGAATATATTTTGAAAATGTTTTATTGCAAAAAAACCTGGTCATATAAAAAAGACTTGTCAACAAATTTTAATTTAACAGAAAGGTTTGGGGAAAGAGAATGGATTTATTCATCCTCCAGATCCTCCTACTGTATGCAAGTATGCAAACACAAAATTCTCTATACAGTATGCACAGTTTGTGAAACAGAGTAGAGAAAGTTTGGCCAGTTGCACAGACTCAAATGATATGAAAAAGCAGGGTTCAGTTTGTAACACATTTCACCAAGACAGATTACTTAATTCAACATGACATGAGAATCTGAAATCACATCCTCTTAAAGTATTAACTCCGGTCAGTTTGGACAATGAAGGAAGTCCTTTTGTAAAGGGGATCCTTAATACAGAGTTTCTGATTGATACTGGGGCACAGTTAAGTGTGACAAAACAAAAGTTAACATTGCTGTCATGGGCACCGCTGTGTACTATTGTAGGATTTAATGGTAAGGGAAGTTCCACTACTACTGTACATTGGTCACTGATGTGTATCTACAAAAACCAGGATGTTTCCAGACAAAACTGATACTTGGCACAGCAAAGGTGTTGATAACATTATTGGTACAGATGTCATGCAAAAACGAGGATGAATTGTGGATTAGGAAATACATTTAGCTAGAAAGATTCTAAGGGTAGAAAGCCGGTATTATTACATCCTTCTGAATATGGTCATGTAGGAAGTGTTTGTACAGTTGAATTGATTGCTAGTGATTTTCAATGGCCTTGTGTTAGTGATAATTCCTGTCTCAAAGAGATAGTTCAACAAATTCCAACATTGTGTGCGCAAAGTAAAAATGATTGTGGGTGATTAAAGAATGTAATGGTTTATGAACAGGGACCTTCTCAACACCAGTATAGATTACCATAAGAAGTGATGGGCTCAATAGCAGACATGATTTATGATTTGGGAAAAAAGCGGTGTTATACGGAAAGCTAATTCCAAATGCAATAATCCTTTTTTGCCAGTTAAGAAGCCAGATGGCCCCTGGAGATTGACTATTGATTTGAGAATGCTAAATAAGTCTACTCCACCTTCAAATCATGTACAGTAGTTTATTTATTTATAAACTGTTTAACCAGGAAGTAATCCACTGAGAGTTATCTCTCGTTTTCAAGTATGTCCTGGGCATAGAGTTAAGATGACAAATAATACATTGTTACAATACATACAGTAGTTACATAAGTGAACAGGGCATACATTATATACAAGGCATTGCATGCACAGTTAGAGATAATATATATTATAGGTGTATGTAATAGTTACAGACCAGATTAAAATGTGAGACAGCTTTAGTTTTGAACAAACTTTGACTGGTGGTGGTTGAGTGAGTCTCCGGTAGATTGTTCCAGTTTTGGGGTGCACGGTAAGAGAAGGAGGAGTGGCCGGATACTTTGCTGAACCTTGGGACCATGAACAGTCTTTTGGAGTCCGATCTCAGATAATAAGTGCTGCACGTGGTAGGGGTGAGGAGCATGTTCAGGTAGATGGGTAGCTTGCCCAGAAAGTATTTGAAGGCAAGACATGAGAGATGAACTTTGCGCCTAGACTCAAGTGATGACCAAACTAGTTCTTTGAGCATTTCGCAGTGATGTGTGTTGTAGTTGCATTGGACAACAAAATGGCATATTGAATTGTAGAGGGTATCATGTTTGCTAAGGTGGGTTTGGGTTGCCGAGCCGTGTACTATGTCCCCATAGTCGATAATTGGCTTTAGCATCTGCTGTGCGATACGCTTTCTGACCAGCAGACTTGGGGAGGATTTGTTCCTGTAAAGTACACCTACTTTGGCACAGGCTTTGGATGTTAGGGTATCAATGTGCATCCCAAATGTTAAATGGGAGTCAAACCACATGCCCAAGTATTTAAAACTAGTAAAAGGAGTTAGGGTAGTATTAGCGTTGGTTCTGATCTGCAGCTCAGTCATTGGAAGGTTTAAAAATTTAGCCTTGGTCCCTAATACCATTTTTCCAGTCTTATCAGTGTTTAAAAACAGTTTGTTGTGGGAAATCCAATTTTCATGTCTCAAAAAGTCAGATTGAAGTATGTGTTCAAGGTTGGAGAGGTTAGGGCTGTGTGCACATAAGATTGTGTCATCTGCATACATATGTATTGAAGCTCCCTTACAATCTGTAGGAAGATAATTGATGAACTCTGAGAAGAGTGGGGGCCCAGAACAGAGCCTTGCGGGATGCCACAGGTGATATCCAAGGGGTTGGAGTTATAGCTTTACACTGGCGACACACTTTATTGAAGTGTGGCCAGTTCCGCAAGCCGGGAGATTTCCCGGCTTGCAAGTGGCATCCCCTCGGCGTGCCGCGCGTCACCGATGCGCGGTCACGCGTCAACGGGTGCCTGCGCCCCCTGCACGCGCGTCCAGGGCTCCCCAAGAGAGCCCTGGTGTCCCGCGATGTGGGGGACGGCGGCAGGGGGTTCCGGGGGACCCGGCGGACCCGGAGAGGTGAGGGGGAAGCCGCGATCGGCGGGCCTCTCCTCCGCTGCTTCGGCGCGTGCCCGGCACCCTCCGGCGCGCGCCAGGTAACTGCTGCGGCCGAGAACGGGCAAATGCTCGAATAAACTCGGCCGCAGCAGTAGATGGACACATGTTGGGATCTACCTGATAGGTACTGTAGGAATGAAACCAGTTTAAAGCATGCTTCCCTATTTCAGAGCACTGGAGTTTGTTAAGCAAGATAACATGATCGACAATATCAAAAGCCTTTGCAAAATCTAGGAATATTGCACCAGTAAGTTGCCCCAGTTCCATTCCACACTGGATTTCATTGCAAACTTTTAGCAGGGAGTTACCGTGGAGTGAAGAATAAAGAAATAACAGTGCGCAACTAATTAAAACGTGACGTGATATATTAAAAGTGAAGTGAATCAAATGACTTAACTAGAATTGAGCGTCTGCAGCTGCGATGAAGGGGGGGCTCAGGGACCCCCTGGAGCTAACAGAAAAATACAAAAAAGACACAGCGCACAACGCTCATAGTGCATTAAAAATATTATTCACATAAACAATAAATGGGTGAGTAATGTGCGTACATCAAATGCAGTAATAACAAGCAGTTTCGGGATATGTTACCCAACGCCTCCGGAGACCTGATTAGGTATCCTCAAAGGGGTGAAAATGCTGTCCTCGATGGTGCAGGGTCCTATTGGGGTAGATGCACAACCTCTGCTGGTCCTTGCTCCCCAGAGCACGAGTGGGCCGGGAACTGCTGATCCCTGCAGTGCTTCAGCAAGGCAAATCTGGGCATCAGCTGGGCGCTAGCACTCTCCTCCGTTTGCCCCCAGTTTCGCAAACCTTGTTTTCAGGAATCACTTTAGCAGCAGCTTACTCCTCTCTCATCAACCATGGTCACGCATCGGGTGTCTGCGCCCCCTGCACGCGCGTCCAGGGCTCCCCGAGGGAGCCCTGGTGTCCCGCGATGTGGGGGACGGCGGCAGGGGGTTCCGGGGGACCCGGCGGACCCGGCGAGCGGAGGGAGAAAGCCCCGATCGGAGGGCGCTCCTCCGCGGCTTCGGCGCGCGCCAGGCACATCCCGGCGCGCGCCTGGTTACTGCTGCGGCCGAGACCGGGCAAATGATCAAATATACTCAGCCGCAGCAGTACATAGTTACATAGTTAGATAGTAGATGAGGTTGAAAAAAGACGTACGTCAATCAAGTTCAACCTATGCTAAATTTAGGCAACAGATACTTTATCCTATATCTATACTTAATTATTGATCCAGAGGAAGGCAAACAAAAAACCCCATTAAGGGGAAAAATTAATTCCTTCCTGACTCCAAGAATTGGCAATCGGATTAATCCCTGGATCAATATCCTTCCCATGTATACTTATTTGGTATATCCCTGTATACCTTTCCCATCTAAAAAGATGTCCAACCTTTTTTTGAACAAATCTATTGTATCTGCCATCACAGTCTCCATGGGTAATGAATTCCACATTTTAACTGTCCTTACTGTAAAGAACCCTTTCTTTTGTTGCTGGTGAAATTTCCTTTCCTCCAACCTTAAGGGATGGCCCGAGTCCTTTGTACTGCCTGTGGGATGAATAGTTCTTTTAAAAGCTCCTTGTATTGTCCCTGAATATATTTGTATATAGTTATCATATCCCCTCTTAGACGCCTTTTTTCTAATGTAAATAAATCTAATTTAGCTAGCCCCTCCTAATAAGTTAATATGTCCATCCCCTTTATTAATTTGGTGGCTCTTCTCTGCACTCTCTCTAGTTCCATAATGTCTTTTCTTAGGATTGGTGCCCAAAATTGTACTCCATATTCAAGGTGTGGTCTTACTAATGCTTTGTAAAGGGGCATAATTATGTTTACTTCCCTTCCATCCATTGCCCGTTTGATGCAAGATAAGATCTTGTTTGCCTTTGCAGCTACTGCATGACATTGGGCACTATTGCTAAGCCTGCTGTCTACAAGCACTCCTAAATCCTTCTCCATCAAGGATTCCCCCAATATATCTCAATTTAATTTGTAAGTTGCCTTTTTATTCTTGCATCCCAAATGCATAACCGTACATTTATCTGTTTTAAACATCATTTGCCATTTACCTGCCCACATTTCCAGTCTCTCCAAGTCCTTCTGAAGAGAAATTACATCCTGCTCTGATTCTATTACCTTACACAATTTAGTATCATCAGCAAAGATGGAGAATTTGCTCTCGATCCCAACCTCAAGGTCATTAATAAACAAGTTAAAAAGCAGGGGTCCCAGTACCGATCCTTGAGGTACTCCACTCACGACTTTAGCCCAACCTGAAAAAGTTCCATTTATGACAACCCTCTGTTGTCTGTCCTTTAACCAGTTTTCAATCCAGGTGCATATATTATTACTGAGTCTAATTTTCTTTATTTTGTATACCAACCTCTTGTGTGAAACCGTATCAAAAGCCTTTGCAAAATCTAAGTAGACCACATCAACTGCATTACCCTGGTCTAAATTCCTACTTACCTTCTCAAAGAAACAAATAAGGTTAGTTTGGCAAGATCTATCCTTCATAAATCCATGCTGACTATTACTAATAATTTTGTTTTCCATTAGGTATTCCTGAATATTATCCCGTATTAAACCTTCAAGTAGTTTCCCTACTATTGAAGTCAGGCTTACAGGTCTGTAATTCCCCGGGTGTGATCTAGCTCCCTTTTTAAATATAGGCACCACATCTGCTTTACGCCAATCTTGTGGTACTGAGCCTGTGGAAATGGAGTCCTTGAATATTAAATATAATGGTTTTGCTATTACTGAGCTTTACTCCTTGAGAACTCTTGTATGTATGCCATCGGGGCCAGGTGCCTTATTTACTTTAATTTTTTCAAGTCGCTTATGAACTTCTTCCTCAGTTAACCAATTGTTCATTAATATGGAGGTTGTGGCTTACTCCTGTGGCGCTACTATTGAACTTGATTCTTCCCTGGTAAACACAGAGGCAAAGAATTTGTTTAATACCTCTGCTTTTTCCTTATCTCCAATAATCTGCCTACCCATCTCACACTGAAAGGGTCCTATATTTTCTTTTCTCGTTTTTTTTATTATTAAGGTACTTAAAGAACTTTTTAGGGTTGACCTAACTTTCTATTGCAATCCTTTTTTCATTATCCATTTTTGCTAATTTAATTGCCCTTTTGCAATTTTTGTTACATTCCTTATAATTCTGATACGATGTCTCTGTCCCTTCTGACTTAAAGAATCTAAACGCCTTCCTCTTCTTGTCCATTTCCTCCCCTACCTGTTTATTTAGCCACATTGGTTTTGACTTATTTCTTTTATACTTATTACCCAAGGGTATACACTGATAAGTGTGCTTTTCTAACAATGTTTTAAAGTCTGACCATTTATCTTCTACATTTTCCCTTCAAAAACATCATCCCATTGTAGTACTACTAGATTAGACCTCAGTTTATTAAAATCTGCCTTTCTCAAGTGTAAAGTCTTTGTTGAACCTAAGTAATCTGTTTTTTGATAATTTATTTAAAATGAGACCATGTTATAATCACTGTTACCCGAATGTTCCAGGACTTGAATATTTGTTATTACTTCTACATTGTTTGATATGACCAAATCCAGAACTGCCCCTCTCCTGGTTGGTTCATCAATAATTTGGGTCATATAATTATCTTTAAGCACCCCCAAAAACCTGTTTCCTTTTGTTGTAACGCTAATCTCATTGCCCCAGTCTATGTCGGGATAATTAAAATCCCCCATTATGCAAACATGACCCAGTTTTGATACCTTCTCCATTTGCAAAAGTATTTTAGCTTCCTCAATCTCACAGATATTTGGTGGTTTATAGCATATTCCCACAAACATTTTCTTTATACATTTATCTCCACTGCTAATTTCTATCCACAAGGTCTCTACATTTTCATCATTCCCTTCATAGACATAATCCCTTATAATAGGTTTTAGATCCGGGTTAACATATAAACATACTCTACCTCCCCTTCTATTTGATCGATCCATCCGAAAAAGAGAATAACCCTCTAAATTAACTGTCCAGTCATGAGTTTCATCCCACCATGTTTCAGTAATGCCTATGATGTCATACTGCTCCCTTGTAGCTATTAATTCAAGCTCCCCCATTTTATCTGTCAGGCTTCTTGCATTAGCAAGCATGAATCTAAGTTTTTTTTCAGCCTGTTGATCCAGGTGAAAGGAAATCATTGCAGGAAATAATTAAAGCTATTTATTCCCTCCATGTACCAACTACTCATAAGGTATTGAGACCATTTTTGGGATTGGTAAACTTTTCTAGAGATTTCATAGAAGGATTTGCTGAAAAAGCCAAACCTTTATATGACCTATTAAAAGGTAATGATTCTTCATTTGATCCATGGACAGAGGAACATCAGAATGCTTTTGAGACACTTAAAGATCTCCAAATAGCACCAACCTAAGCTGCAATAGGTCGCACCTCGGCACCTATTCGCACTCCAAATCCACACTTATAAAGCGGCAGATTAAGCCGTACCCTTGCAGTTATTTGGTGGTATTTGGAGGACAGTAGGGTATTTTCAAAGATACAGTACTCCCACTGTTTGGAGAGAGGCTTTGAGACTTGTGTCAGAAACTTAGTGGGAGTTTACTATGCAATAATAGCTTCTGAACACATAGGGGCTTATGCAGAGAGGAATGTAAAGTTAAATTTCGCCAGGTTAGAGGCAAACATTTCCTCATGTAGGCAGTTACTGGCGAGAACTTGGCGGGCCAATTCAAATTCGCCAGACGTGTGGCGAGAAGCGTGATTTCGCCAATGCGGAAACACGCACGATTCCAGTAGCTCCGATGCGCATGAACGCGCCAATCGGAGCTACTAAATGGCGCGTTCAGGGGAAATTTTGCCCGCCAACAAAAGTTGGCTGTATTGTGGCCAGATACCGCACGCCTCAGAATGGCGAGTTTCACCCACTGTTCCCTAAAGGTAAGGGACCAATGTAATCAATTTGCAATGTGGACCATGGACCAGCTTCAGGTGCAATGCATTAAATAAGTGTTTTTTGTCCTTTGGCCTGGGATTAATTTATGCCCAAATGAGACTAGATTGTACCTTCTGTACAGTATCTTCCATTTTATCACAAAATAATTTTCCTTTGAGCACAACTAGCAATCTGTTGTCATATGTGGTCCAAACGTTCATGATTGTAACGTGTAACAAAAGTGTTTAAATGTTCAGGTACTACAGGACAAAACTCCCCATTCTGGTAATGACATAAAACTCTGTTTTCGAGAACAAAAGGAGGTTTTAAATCAACCCAAGAAATAACAAAATAATAATCTTTTGCTTGTTCAATTACATAAGAAAGAAACTGTATCTGTATGTCTAACTGCTGCTGTTAAAATAGGATCAGTAAATAGTACAGCTTCTCCTGTTAATGCTGCATTTTTAGCTAATAAATCAACTGTAGCATTTCCTTCAGTAAGAAAATCCTGTATTTTCTTATGTGCTTGTACTTTAACAATTGCATAAAGATTTGGAACTTGAGAAGCAAGTTCGAATATTGTTTGTAATGTTTATATATGGATTAGAACCTTATACCTGGCATCTACAAAGCCTATGCACTTCTATACTGCAACATGTTCTGTCAGTGATCGTACAACATAAGAACTATCAATATATATCACTAAGGAATTCCTCCCTTCTGCTTTATTAGCGGTCAGCAAACTTCTTACTGCTTCATTTTTGTCCTCTGTGCAGAGAAATGTCCTGACAATTTATTCTTCATTGATAATCCTCTCTGTGGATACCACATATAATACCCAGTGTAATATTTCCCTCTTATCAAAATCTAGAACCATCCACAAAAAAAGTTTAATCTTTAACATTTGCTTTACTTTGAAAGAGATCAAAATCATTATTTTCCATTTGAGTCAGAAACTCATGTTATATACTGTATTTAGCCTCGTGAACTACTTTGATGCGCTTAGACAACAAAGCCAATAGTCAATGTGAAACCCCATTCATTTCTTTTTTCAAAATAATTTTTAGAGGAGTGTGTGCTGTTTGCACTATAATATTGTGACAAAGCGTCCTTGTAGGTATGGTCGGATAGGAGCTCACACACCTCTTCCTTGTAATGAAAGTCCTTTATTCCCTGTGTCAGAGGTTGCAGGTTGCAGTAATCAGGTAACAAAACAAAACAGTCTTTAAAGTAAACAGCATAAATCTGCAAAATAACAGGACTGTCCTTAATTACTGGTATCTCAAAGGGCGTTCAGGCTCTCCCCCCGACAGGCTCTCTGCAACCTGTTCCCTCACAGATTGAGAACCAACTGAGAGACAGGAAAAAATCTGCTGTCTGCCTTTTAACCCTCCCCTTTCCAATCAGCTAGCAGACATACCAGCTAGGGTGTGGTTCTTTTGGTCTTCTAAAGTGAGAGAGTTTTTTTAACTTCATGTATACTCCCTCATAAATATTCTTAAACCACACTATGGGGCCTATGCAGAGAGCAGCGAATTTTAAAATTGGCGAATTTATTAAAAAGTAGCTTTTTTGGAGAGTTTTATTCTCCATATGCAGAAAAGTGCGAATTCTGCTATGTTTAACATGGATGCGTGTGGCGAGTTTAAATTGGCGAGATGCGCGCTTCAGAAACGTGTAAAAACAAATTCGCGCCTTTTTTTTCCCTTTGCAATGGCCGCGAGCGGCAGCTTCTTGCCAGTTTTTTCTGGCGAGGCAAAAAGGAGACAATCGCGCCATTGTATTGGCGCGAACAGCCGCTAGATGCCGTTCGCGCCTCTCTGCATACGGATATTTTTAAAACTGGCGAGATTGAGGTTCTCGCCAGCCGCGAGGCGAGTTTTACAAATAGAAAAGAAAAATTGGCGCGTTTTTCGGAACTCGCCATTTTCTGCTGCTTTCTGCGCGATTTTCTCCAAAAAATGGCGAATTTCGAAATAGCGCTGCTCTCTGCATAGGCCCCTATGTGTCCTATGCAGGGTACTCCGGTAGCGCGGTGTGCATGAAATTACTAAGTAGGCGAGTTTCACTTGGCGTGAAACTCGCCATTCTGAGGCGCGCGGTATCTGGCCACAATACAGCCAACTTTTGTTGGCGGGCAAAATTTCCCCTGAACGCGCCATTTAGTAGCTCCGATTGGCGCGTTCATGCGCATCGGAGCTACTGGAATCGTGCGTGTTTCCGCATTGGCGAAATCACGCTTCTCGCCATAGGTCTGGCGAATTTGAATTGGCCCGCCAAGTTCTCGGCAGTAACTGCCTACATGAGGAAATTTTTGCCTCTAACCTGGCGAAATTTAACTTTACGTTGGCTGTATTGTGGCCAGATACCGCGCGCCTCAGAATGGCGAGTTTCACGCCAAGTGAAACTCGCCTACTTAGTAATTTCATGCACACCGCGCTACCGGAGTACCCTGCATAGGACACATAGGGACCTATGCAGAGAGCAGCGCTATTTCGAAAGTCACCAGAAATTCACCAGAAAATGGCGAGTTCCGAAAAACGCGCCAATTTTTCTTTTCTATTTGTAAAACTCGCCTCGCGGCTGGCGAGAACCTCAATCTCGCCAGTTTTAAAAATATCCGTATGCAGAGAGGCGCGAACGGCATCTAGCGGCTGTTCGAGCCAATAAAATGGCGCGATTGTCTCCTTTTTGCCTCGCCAGAAAAAACTGGCAAGAAGCTGCCGCTCGCGGCCATTGCAAAGGGAAAAAAAAGGCGCGAATTTGTTTTTACACGTTTCTGAAGCGCGCATCTCGCCAATTTAAACTCGCCACACGCATCCATGTTAAACATAGCAGAATTCGCACTTTTCTGCATATGGAGAATAAAACTCTCCAAAAAAGCTACTTTTTAATAAATTCGCCAATTTTAAAATTCGCTGCTCTCTGCATAGGCCCCATAGTGTGGTTTAAGAATATTTATGAGGGAGTATACATGAAGTTAAAAAAACTCTCTCACTTTAGAAGACCAAAAGAACCACACCCTAGCTGGTATGTCTGCTAGCTGATTGGAAAGGGGAGGGTTAAAAGGCAGACAGCAGATTTTTTCCTGTCTCTCAGTTGGTTCTCAATCTGTGAGGGAACAGGTTGCAGAGAGCCTGTCGGGGGGAGAGCCTGAACGCCCTTTGAGATACCAGTAATTAAGGACAGTCCTGTTATTTTGCAGATTTATGCTGTTTACTTTAAAGACTGTTTTGTTTTGTTACCTGATTACTGCAACCTGCAACCTCTGACACAGGGAATAAAGGACTTTCATTACAAGGAAGAGGTGTGTGAGCTCCTATCCGACCATACCTACAAGGACGCTTTGTCACAATATTATAGTGCAAACAGCACACACTCCTCTAAAAATTATTTTGAAAAAAGAAATGAATGGGGTTTCACATTGACTATTGGCTTTGTTGTCTAAGCGCATCAAAGTAGTTCACGAGGCTAAATACAGTATATAACATGAGTTTCTGACTCAAATGGAAAATAATGATTTTGATCTCTTTCGAAGTAAAGCAAATGTTAAAGATGAAACTTTTTTTGTGGATGGTTCTAGATTTTGATAAGAGGGAAATATTACACTGGGTATTATATGTGGTATCCACAGAGAGGATTATCAATGAAGAATAAATTGTCAGGACATTTCTCTGCACAGAGGACAAAAATGAAGCAGTAAGAAGTTTGCTGACCGCTAATAAAGCAGAAGGGAGGAATTCCTTAGTGATATATATTGATAGTTCTTATGTTGTACGATCACTGACAGAACATGTTGCAGTATAGAAGTGCATAGGCTTTGTAGATGCCAGGAATAAGGTTCTAATCCATATATAAACATTACAAACAATATTCGAACTTGCTTCTCAAGTTCCAAATCTTTATGCTATTGTTAAAGTACAAGCACATAAGAAAATACAGGATTTTCTTACTGAAGGAAATGCTACAGTTGATTTATTAGCTAAAAATGCAGCATTAACAGGAGAAGCTGTACTATTTACTGATCCTATTTTAACAGCAGCAGTTAGACATACAGATACAGTTTCTTTCTTATGTAATTGAACAAGCAAAAGATTATTATTTTGTTATTTCTTGGGTTGATTTAAAACCTCCTTTTGTTCTCGAAAACAGAGTTTTATGTCATTACCAGAATGGGGAGTTTTGTCCTGTAGTACCTGAACATTTAAACACTTTTGTTACACGTTACAATCATGAACGTTTGGACCACATATGACAACAGATTGCTAGTTGTGCTCAAAGGAAAATTATTTTGTGATAAAATGGAAGATACTGTACAGAAGGTACAATCTAGTCTCATTTGGGCATAAATTAATCCCAGGCCAAAGGACAAAAAACACTTATTTAATGCATTGCACCTGAAGCTGGTCCATGGTCCACATTGCAAATTGATTACATTGGTCCCTTACCTTTAGGGAACAGTGGGTTAAAATATGCTTTGATAGCAGTAGATGTGTTTTCAAAATGGGTAGAGGGAATTCCGGTTAGGAAAGATGATGCAATTAATTTCAAAGGCTTTATGGGATCATATTTTTTTCAGATGGGGTTTCTCACATATTCCTGAATCCAATAGAAATACCCATTTCACAGGTCAGGTTATAATAATAATAATAATAATAATAATAATAATAATAATAATAATAATAATAATAATAGCATGTTCTTGTATAGCGCTGCTAGTGTTACGTAGCGCTTTACAGAGACGTTTTGCAAGCACAAGTCCCTGCCCCGTAGAGCTTGCAATCTATTTTTTTTGGTGCCTGAAGCACAGGGATATAAATTGACTTGCCCATTGAACCAGGTTCCCCTGCTTCAAACTCAGTGCCAGTCAGTGTCTTTACTCACTGAGCCACTCCTTCAACTTTTTAGGAATTGGACAAAAATGTAATATTCCTTATCATCCACAATTGGCTGGTATTGTGGAGCGCATGAATCGGACTTTAAAATCCAGAAATGCAAAAATGTTCCTAGAAAAAGGTAACATTTGGGTACAATCGTCACTTGCTGTTCTCATGAGGATTAGAGATACATATTCATCAATAACTCAGCACACATCTTTTGAACTCATGATTGGTAGGAAAATGACAAACATTTACACTTGAACCATTTCTGTTTACCACACAGAAAGATGCTATTGCTAAAATCAATGGTTGCAATTGTAGTCTTTAAACAATTTTAGTGCATGCTGCATCTAGAATCCAAATGATGCCCTTCTGATTTTTTTAAGTTTTTAAGGGAGGCAAAATAATTATTTTCTTTTTAGGAAAATAGGTCAATGGCAAGCAAATTTGGAATTACCTTATGATATCATTGACATTATGGTTCAATAAAAGTTAAACGTGCAAATATAACCTGATTCAGTATGTAATAAACGAAGAGAGAGCTAAGTTTTTGGGAAAATATGGACCAATGTAAATTATACTGTATGTAGAAACATAATGATAATGCTTTATTTGACAGGTTACAGGCCATTGTATGATGGATCACGGTTGGATGATCGGAATCAAGAAAAACGAGAAAAATCAACAAAAGCTATGCGATAGATAAGACTTCAACATCAGATGGTACATACTGTCAATCCTGACAGTCAGCACCATTATTGCCATCACCTATGGGATGGCGTTTTTTCATTTTTATTAGAAAAGGAATAATGAGACTATTATTATTATTACTATTACAACTATTGGGGGAAAATACATGGTGGTATTACATCTCTAGGAAAACAATGAAATTTGACAGAGAAATTCGTATTTGCTATTAATTATACAGATAACCCAGGTACCTGCAATAACTGCTCTTATGAGCTAATGCGGTTATGATTTCAGAGAGGGCTAAAGATCTAAAAATCATTAAGAGGGAGATCAATGAATTACAATTGTTTATCATGACCAAGTTCAAAGAAAGTAAGGAGTTGGGAGAACTAGATGGGAATATGTCCATGGATATGAAAAAATATGAAAAGGACATTACAACCACTAAACAAAATAAATATTTGGAGACAAAATGCATCATAAATTTAATAGACAGAGAAACTGGAACCAAAAAAGTGTTCATAAGAAAGAAAGACACCGAACACATTAAAGCGGAGAGTAAACCCTGTGCCCATGACCCCTCTATGGAAACGTGAGGCAAGGTTTGCCCCTGGCCTAGCCAATTTATTTTTAGGACTTTGGTAGTGAAACAATATATGGAATCATAATGTAGCGGCCAGTGTACCAGTGTAAACTGAGGCACCGCTACATAGATGATATATTGTTGATATGGGATGGAGATGAGCCTTCACTACATCACTTTATACAGCAACTAAATCACAATCATTTAATATTTACATGAACACATGTATGTAGTTCAGTCTTTAGAATTCCTAGATTTGGTTATTTTTATAGAAAATCACACCATTCACACTCACATAAAAAATAGATGCAAACACTTATTTAAACCCTAATAATAATCACCATGCACAATGGATCATTAACATCCCACACAGAGAATTTATACGTTTAAAAAAAAAAAGAATAACTCATCACAATCTGATTATTTATCACAAGCACATGATTTAAGTTTGAAATTTGAGCACAAAGGTTATGATAGTTTAATCAAAAAAGGTTTTGCAAAGCTGATAAAGCCAGTAGAAAAAAATCTGATACTATTGATGTAAAAAATAAAAAGGTTAAAAAGAATACATTTAACATGAATAATCCTCTTTTTATAACTACATATGTCCATTTTTCTCTCAAATTAAACAAGCTCTTAACAAACATTGGGGAATAATTAAAGAAGATCCCATTCTGGAACGGGTTATTGGAGAAAACCCCAAGATTATCTTTAAAAAATCAAATACGCTTAAACATATAGTAAGTCCAAGTATGCCCAGAACCAAAACCTAGAACCTGGAACCAAAACCATAATGTGGCTACCTCCCAAACCACATGGAAATTTCAAATGCGGGAAATGTGTAGTTTGTAAACTTATTAATTTAAGCAAGGATTTTGTTTCACCATCTGGAACAATAAATCTAGTTAAGGAATAAATTAACTGAAAATCCTAGTTCATTGTCTATTTATTACTTGCCCTTGTGGCTTAACATATATTGGCAAACCAAAAGAAAACTACATTAAATACAAGAATCAAATAACATGTTAATAACATAAGGAACACTCAAATTAATTTGCAAAAATAATAAACTGCACAATTTGCCCAAACATTTTTTATTGTCCCATAACTGTGAGGTAGATAATCTGAAGTTCATGGGCCTTGAACAGGTCAAGTTAAACATAAGAGGTGGAGACAGGGACAAAATCCTTAAACAAAGGGAACAATTTTGGATTTATGAATTGGATACAAAGGTACTCAAAGAGTTAGATGAATAAATAGATCTTGTCCCATTTTATGTTCATTTTTTATATATGTGTACATTGTTTACATAATATTTTATCATTATATGTATAAAGATTTCATGTATGTTTTATTATATGTGTCACTGTAGGGGGTAGCCGGACTTCATAATAAAGGTGAAGCCCGGCTGACTGCTCCTAAAACCGTATGTCAAGGTCTGAGAGTGTAAACTCTTGAGTCTAGTAATATACCCTGTTAGGTTTCCCTATACCTCTGTTCCCATTATACTGTCCCCTGCAGGATTAAAAGCTATGGATACCATGTGTGGTTAGGGTCCCCCATAGGAGATAGCTGCAGAATGGGGACTTTGGGAGCATGAGGCTAAAAATTTCAGGGGGCAACTAGTGTTAAAAAAATGTATAACATTTTGCTGACCGGAGTTACTGGTAGCCTTGGTATTTTACCCACAAATCACGTATGAGATTGTAGGTAAAGACGTTGTGTTTTATGGATATACAGCTAAACCCTGTTATAACGCGGTCCTCGGGGTCCACCCCGAGACCACCGCGTTACTAACGGGGTCGCGCTAATTTAAAAAAAAAAATGGCCGCCGCATCAGTGTTTTTACCCGCGGTCCCGGCTTCCCCCTGCCACCGCGTGACAGGAGATGGGAGGGGGGATTCCCCTCCGGTTCCGGCTCCCCCTGCCACCGCGTGACAGGAGATGGGAGGGGGGATTCCCCTCCGGTCCGGCTCCCCCTGCCACCGCGTGACAGGAGATGGGAGGGGGGATTCCCCTCCGGTCCGGCTCCCCCCGCCGCAGCACAGGGCCCTCGCGCCGCAATACAGGGCCCCCTGGCCCTGCCGTAGCGCAGGGTCGTCCTGCCCTCCCCCCCCATCCCCCCCCGCGCTGCACCGGGCCATCCCACCAGCCCCCGCAGCATCGGGGGCCCCCGCAGCAGCCATCATCCCCCTCCACCGCAGCACCACCCCCACCCTGCAGCCACATGCCTCAAAAATCATCCCCAAGGTAAGGTAAGGCTGATTTATGTATAAGTGTAGTGTGTGTGTGTGTGTGTGTGTGTGTGTGTGTGTCAGTGTGAGCAGTGTGTGTGCAGTGTGCAATGAGCAGTGTGTCAGTGTGTGCAGCGTGAGCAATGAGCAGTGTGTCAGTGTGTGCAGTGTGAGCAATGAGCAGTGTGTGTCAGTGTGAGCAGTGTGTGTGCAGTGTGAGCAATGAGCAGTGTGTCAGTGTGTGCAATGAGCAGTGTGTGTGCAGTGTGCAGTGTGTGTCAGTGTGTGTGCAGTGTGAGCAGTGTGTCAGTGTGAGCAATGAGCAGTGTGTGTCAGTGTGAGCAGTGTGTGTGCAGTGTGAGCAATGAGCAGTGTGTCAGTGTGTGCAGTGTGAGCAATGAGCAGTGTGTGTGCAGTGTCAGTGTGAGCAGTGTGTGTGCAGTGTGTCAGTGTGTGCAGTGTGAGCAATGAGCAGTGTGTGTCAGTGTGAGCAGTGTGTGTGTGCAGTGTGAGCAGTGTGTGTGCAGTGTGAGCAATGAGCAGTGTGTCAGTGTGTGTGCAGTGTGTGTGCAGTGTGAGCAGTGTGTGTGCAGTGTGAGGTGTGTGCAGTGTGAGCAATGAGCAGTGTGTGTGCAGTGTGTGTCAGTGTGAGCAGTGTGTGTGCAGTGTGAGCAATGAGCAGTGTGTGTGCAGTGTGCAGTGTGCAGTGTGTGTGCAGTGTGTGTGCAGTGTGTGTGCAGTGTGTCAGTGTGTGCAATGAGCAGTGTGTGTGCAGTGTGCAGTGTGTCTGTAGTGTGTCAGTGTGTGCAGTGTGCAGTGTGTGAGCAGTGTGCAGTGTGCAGTGTGAGCAATGAGCAGTGTGTGTGCAGTGAGTGTGTGCAGTGTGTGCAGTGTGTGCAGTGTGAAAAAAAAAAAAAAAATTTACATTTAAAATTTTTTTTTTTTTTTTTTTAAACGGGAGCCATGGGAAAACCGCGTTATAACCGAATCGCGGTATAGTGAGGCGCGTTATAACGGGGTTTAGCTGTACAATGTAATGTATAGAAAAAATCTGGCCTGTTGTGGGTTTTACATATTCCCTGTCCCCAATAAACATGAAACGTCAGGAATGGAAGTTTTAGGTGAAATATCTGGGTCGAAATGTATTCCTTTTGTTTGCAGGAGTTCAAGGGACCCAGGAACCGTGGTTCCCGTAATTCTCCCCGACATACAGGCATGTTTTTTTTGGGTACGCGAGGTGAATTACACCAGGGCTCCCCAGTGTCTCCCAGAATCCTGTTTTTTGAGCCCAAGTATCCCAAACCCATTTCCTACACCGGTATAAGGTTTCCCAAAAGCTATACTTTATTAAAACAGTGTTTTAATGTTTTATCCATACTGTATTAATATCTATGCAGTCAGCCCAGGCATCTACATAGGTGCCGGAAAGTCTGCATAGACATCGGAGTTCAAAGAAGGGAGGATGTCCAGAGGTGACAAAACCGTTTGGTGAGAGAGGCAGGGCGATTTTCCCATTCTGGAGAACAAAGTAAACCCCTTGGAATACCTTTTGGACTGCCAGACCTGGTGTAGCCTGCTCAGCAGGTAGCAATAGGCTGGCTGGAGGAAGATGCTGCTCATAGGCGTATTTCCCATTGGCCAATTCATATTTCCTGCTCGTCTGGATTTTCAAGCCAGCTTGGCCTGCCCTCTCCTCTGACAACAGCAGCCGGTCGAGCCCCCATTTCAATTGGCTGCTGGGGAAAGTTCACAAGCTCTGATTGGTCGCTCCTCCTACTTCCATGTTAGAGATAGCACAGCGGAAGGTATGTAAGGAGATGGCCGAGGCAGAGAATCAAACCATCCAGGGATTTGAGTCTTTGATGCAAATGCAGGCTTTTCAAAGTTGCTCTGTTGCGAATAGCAGAGCAACCAGCTTTGTTTTGGAGCTAGGAAAGTCTGCCTAGCTGAGGCTAACTCAGACATTAGGTCCAAGTTCTCAAAAGAGAACGTAGTGGTCGCGGTTGGGTATTCTACCCAAAAAGAGTACCAGGAAGCCGAGGAGGATTTCCCGGTCAGGGTAAGCCTTCCGAAGCAGGCACCCTGCTCCTATTTGAGGCTTGATTTCCCAGACCCCCAATAAGGGTGTATTTTACCTACATCTTTGTATTTAATGGTGTTTATGCGGGTTTACCTGAATAAACTACATTTTATTCCACTACCTTGTTTTGCCTAGTGAATGATCCCGGTTAAAGGTGTTAAAAGTCCTGGTCTCTCATGACAATATGTAGTAAACTATTTTCAGTCATTTATATTGAGTATTTACAGGTCCTCTATGCATACCTTCAAATATCATATATAAGTATAATCTCCTATCTATCCACCCACATTAGATTCCTGTTCTAATTTTACCCTAATTTAGTATTCCCTGCATTGGTGATATTAGCCATCTGATATAAGGACTGAAAATAGTGTAATATCAATAGTGGGTACTCCGTAGAGGAGTATACCAATTGTCCTATTAGATTAATTCATTAGTAAGGGAATATAGGAAGCTAAGAGGAATAGGGCCACCTACCCCTGATGAAACCTGTATGAAACGCGCAGGGTTGCGCAATAGGCACTACAGTGGAACAGAGACAGAGCCATAGTGTGACACCCTCTCGAGTGAGAGCCAAGAGGCAGAGATGCTGCCGGTGAACAGCAGGATTGCTGTTAGGAGCTTGGAGCCGAAAGATCGCAGCAGAGGCAAATTCTCGTGTGACCATCGCATCTTGCTTCTTGAATTCAGTGCGGGACACCGGTACTGGAGGAGCAGGCTCACAGACATCAGCGTGGACTACAAGCGAGAATGCCGTAATCTGCCAGCGTCTGTGCCCGCTCTACTCTACACATTGGTGTTAACTCACATGTAAGTTAGAGATACTATTTTTATCTGTTACAATACATTTTTTCTTATACAAGTTGTCCTTGTTTGTTTTTTCTTTTCTTGTATACCAAGTTATCCCCCACCCCACTACGAGGGGAACACTGGACTTTGGACCCATTAGCCTGGTCCTACTGACTGAGCATGCCATGGCAGGGATGCACAAACTTTTGAAGCTGTGCCCACCTGCCTGCTCCCTTCACTGCTCGGGCCCCCCTTACCTCTTAGGTCGGCGTTAAATGACACAGCGGGGTTATGTGACATGACATTACATGACCCTGCTGCGTCATTTGATGACTCGCTGCCATGGCGATGGGCATCAAATGACACCACGGAGACATGTGACATCACTTCACATGATGCCGCATTGCCATAGCGATGCGTCACACCAGCCATATGAACCTCGTTAAGTTTAGTTGCAGAGGCCTCATGTAATCCACCAGCATTTAATTTCGATACCTTGGAGAAGAGCGCTCTGCAACCGCCCACGCGTCCCTCTGTTTGCACACCCCTGACCTATGGGATGACATTTTTTCATTTTTATTAGAAAAAAAGAATAAGACTATTATTATTATTATTATTATTATTATTACTATTACAGCTATTGGGGAAAAGTACATGGTGGCATTTCTCTAGGAAAACAACGAAGTTTGCCAGAGAAATTTGTATTTGCTATAAATTATACTGATTTATGGGTAAATAAGTGGTTGGGATATAAAAAATATTGTATGTACAAGTACTTCTTTAATACCCATAGTAGGAGAAAGAGTTTAATTTCTAATGACAGTACTAAGAATACCCAATTATTACTGATTTTGTTTTTGACATAATTACAGCAATATTTGAACAAGTAGATCTTTCTGCTTATTTACAATTTAATTTTAAAATAATGTGTTTACCATACCACACTTAGACTATTTATCATTCATGTTTTCATAATCGCTCTTCATGTTCAGGTCGTACTGAGACAGTAAAAACATTTCATGATCTTGTTACTCCTGTAGAGAAAGGAAAGTTAGTGTACAGATAAGGAAATAGTGAAATCTTTATTTCCTATGTGTACACTTAGTCATAGTTCAGAGTTACCAAAACATACAACTCATTAAGTATGATTTTGAAATAATGTCAAAAAGAAATATTATCCAGATGGGCTGGAGATATCCAGATGGGCTATGTGGCTATCTGCTACTACTTCGATTTTGAGACTGCTGAGGAGGGACACATAAAGGAAGTACTGGATTTTTATAGGTGGGAATGGGGCAAAAGAAAGGATGTTAGATCCTGAAACATTGCCCCCCTTCATGACTGCTGTTTTTTGCACACCTATAGACATTATGTGAGGTGTATCTCATCGATTCAGTAATTTACGTTGTTTGGCATATTCCTATATGTTGCCTCCCTTCTCTCTTTGCATGTTTGCGTTTTTTTGATGCTAGGAAAGCCTCAGTTCTGGAGATAAAAAAATGTCTGTGTTTATTTTTTGTCATTTTCTATAGTTGAGTTTTGATAGTTTTTTTGTTTACTTTGTATGCAATGTTTCTACAAATGTATAATATATTGATTGAAGATAACGGTTTGTCATAGTCTTCTTGTATGAGTGCGGACTAATTATATACTTTGATATTTGGAGTTTGCAGGGTTCCTTGCAGTTACCTGCATCTAGTTAACTTTTCATAGCTTTCTGTTTTGTCTTTGGTGGGGCTGTCTGTCAATTTTTTAGACTATAATCACACTTCATGTTCAGGTCATGTTGAGACAGTAAAAACATTTCACGATCTTGTTACATTTCCTTTCTCTACAGGAATGTGTACAGATAAGGAATAGTGAAAGCTTTATTTCCTGTGTACACATAGTCATAGTTACCAAAACATATAACTCATTAAGTAGGATATTGAAATAATGACAAATTATATTTAATCACCTTTTCCTCAGTTCTCAAAGATTGTAGTTAATGACTTTTACCTCTACAATGACAATATATTCAATATTTCAACACAATTTATGATTTGTCTAAAGAGCCTCTGTTTACTTTAGTATCTAAATCATTGCAAATAAAATACCCGTTACGAATCTGGAATGATTAAACGTACTGTAATTTAATATGTGGATTTCTTTACTTAATTTTCAGAAGATTGAGAACATAGGCTTTTGAGCAAGGACAGCTGTTGAAAATGGAAAACAGGATTTCCTTGAAGTTAAAATGCTGCAATTAATCTCCTCTTGTACTTCCAATTAACTAAATTGCTAACCTTATTGTGGAAAGTAGAAATGCAATTGTGTTTCTGCTTGAGGCAAACTAAGGGCGAAATTTGAGGTAATTTAATTAACAGGCTGCAAAAAGCCAATGCTTTTTAGCAGACTACTTACTGAGTGGTGTCAATTTTTGTATTCCATTGAGGCCCGAGAACATATGCCTAATGAGGAGTAAATCATTCTGTGGAGCTGATTGGCCAGTTAATGTACCATGTGATTTCCTACAAGAATAGCAACATAGGATACAATGTAGGAAGTTTGATCATGTGTATCAACAATTTTGGATTGCAAAAAAATATTCCTTTGACAATAAAAGTATAGTGGCCATAATGATCAATTCGTGTAAATCAGTAGTTTTAACTTGTTTTCCACGGTTACTGGAAGAACAAAAGCTGCAAATGTTCCAAGTTAAATCAAATCTGTAATGGTGGATGTTTAACTTTGTAAGCCACCATATTATAGTTTGCTATATGTCTTTCATTGTTAACCAGTGAAATAATGAAGCATTTATGAAATATGTTCGCTTATAATGTTATATAAATTATATTATATGGGAAGGGATACATTTACTTAAACAATGTGCCAAACAATAGCAATAATATTTTTAGGGTTCACTGGAGTGAGAAGAAATGTAAGGGTCCTTAAAAAGTTGGAAATCACTGGTGTACTGTAAAGACACTGTAATCCGTAATGGGGGGCTTGACTGAACAGAAGAGTAGGATTCATCCATTACTTCTTACACCAAGACTATTAACAGCGACCAGCATACTTGAGTGATCAGTGTAGTGCAACTTATCCATTTTATTCTGAGCATGGACGTAGCTGTGATTGTGTACCTGACAATGCACCTTGGAATTGCTCTTCAGGGAGAATCAATTGCTATTAGTGCAAACTGTGTTAATTCAGTGAATTCCGATGTGGATCAGCAAATAAAAACCATGTCCTGCCTTAATCACCTCTTAATGTTTTATCGTACTACTCTTGTACCTCTGGGAGACTCTTAACATTTGCCTCTGTTCTCATTGCCGTTTTAGGAGAATAACATGATGCATTTTAACATTCTCATTATTCAGTGAGTCAACAGTTGTGATGCCCATATCCATATTATTCTCCCACAATTCTGAAAGAACTACTGTTCTATACATACAAATCTTTAGTCTTACTAAAGGAAGAATGAGATGGCTGTTCTCTTGGAGACTTGGAACTCTTAGTTCCTAGTGACAATTTATCTAGCCCAAAATCATATGCACCTATGGTTAATACAGAATATTGTGACTTTTCCTTTCCGACTCATGGAAAACAATGTTTTACCTATATCTTCCTTTCCTGCAAGGGCATATTTTAACCTAACACATCTTACCATGTGTGCCTTTACTGTCAATTATTCGTTTATATACTTTCTAAATTTTTTAGACTCAGTAACTCTTATGGATGTACATCACAAACAATCAACCCTTAAACCACATAAAGGATTTGGCCTGCAATATTCCAGCCAATGATTTTCTGCCATAAACACGTTACAATACAAAAACAGAACAGGGAAAGTGTAAAAAAACAATATGGAGATAGATTACGTGGATTCAAAAATTGGGGGGAAACACTTTACAGAGAAAAATCACTATGTGTAGCCAACATAAAGAGTCAAAATGGTAATGAAATAACATTTCTCAAAAGGAGATACTGTACAACGTAGAGCTCTACTCACAAAACTGAGTGTCTTCGATTTACAGAAGGAACAGTTTATAGTGTAACATTCAGGTCCCATATGGACCTTTTATCAGGTACATAATATCACACAAAGCACATCTACATAGTTGAATTTGGCACCAAAACAATACCGCAACAGGAAATGCCAATAATCTACCTCAATAATACGAATTATACAGGTACAAATGTGTAAAGGGAACAGTGAATCACACTGTCAACATCAAATAAATACAATTTATACATAAATGGCTATGGGTCATGGAGGAGGAGTGGGGGGAAGGGGAAGTTTGGCAAGTAGGGAGGAAAACAGGTATTAAATATAGAGAATACTTGTCTGAGACATGAATTTGCTCACAGGAGTTTTTTTTTCTGTACGTGGAGGAGTTTTTGTCATTCTTTTTTTATCACCATAACTTTTTGGTGTCTGGTTGCAGCTACTTTCAGCTTCGCATTACAAAGTCAGTAAGGAACCTCACATTGATGAGACCCAAAAGGTTGAAACAGCTGTCTGTGCGTAGATTTACTGGCTATACACTTCTTTATCCCAGGCTGTGCTGAAAAAAATCGTATAATATGGCAGGCATAAGATTATAGGGGTCCATGTTATAATGGATATGAAACAAAAGGTGACACACTGTGTACTAATTTGCATGTAATTTCCCAGAATCCCTGGCTGCAGTGAAAGTATTGTAGGCAAAGAAATAATGGTGAAAGGCAAGGTTGCCGACCTGTCTAAGACATGTGACTGTGCTCACACATCACAACTGGTATTCATATTTGCTAAATTATACTTGCAAACTTCTAAAGACTAAATTCAATGGGAGTAGAAAGGCAGGAGTGGATAAGGTATCAAGAACACAAAATGGTAAAAACCTTAAGTGCATGCTTACTAATAGAAGAAGCCTGACTGATAAAATGAGTGCATTTGAATTAATAGCTACAGATGCAGTGGCCGTTATTCGAACATTTACCTGGGTACATCTCGTGTTACGCCGCGTGGTGGACCAGAGATGGTCAGTTGCAGACTAATGGCCCACTGGAGTAACACGGCAGGGGTCCCTGCTGTGTGAATCCTACCGGGGTCTGCCTGCCTCTAATAGATGCGCAGTAAGAGATAGGCTGAATCAGTCACTCTAACTGCGCGCCTCTCACAGGCGATCGCGGGGGTTTTATTAAAATTCTAACATTACAGTAATGTAGCAGGGGGTCTCCGGAGATGAACCGCATTGGTTTCAGGCCCGGGGACCCCCTACTTACTGAGATACAGGCCCCGTTATGGGTGCCGGTATCCCCATGTTAAAATCCTGTGGGTCACGTGACCGTGGGATCTAAACAAAGCAGAGGGGTCCCCGGGTCATCCCCACAGGTGTCTGGGGCCCTCGGTTGGTCCATGCAGGTCTGCAGGGCTCCCACAGCTTTGGGGGTCATAGGGTGGTTCTCACGGGGGTCTGGGGACTTCAGGGGCACACACAGTGACACACACACACACAGTGACACACACAGTGACACACACACACAGTGACACACACACACACAGTGACACACACACAGTGACACACACACACACACACACACAGTGACACACACACACACACACAGTGACACACACACAGTGACACACACACACACACACACAGTGACACACACGCACACAGTGACACACACGCACAGTGACACACACACACACACAGTGACACACACACACACACACACACACACACAGTGACACACACACACACACACACACACACACACACACACACACACACACACACACACACACACACAGTGACACACACACACACACACACACACACACACACACACACACACACACACACACACACACACACACACACACACACACAGTGACACACACACACACACACACACACACACACACACACACACACACACACACACACACACACACACACACACACACACACACACACACACACAGTGACACACACACACACACACACAGTGACACACAGACACACACAGTGACACACACACACACACACACACAATGACACACACACACACACACACACAGTGACACACAGACACAGTGACACACACACACACACACAGTGACACAAGCACACACAGTGACACACACTCTGACAAAGCGCCGCACAGGCGTGAATCGCGTAAGAGGAGGAGATCTTTTGCACCCATCTCTATCTGCACCATGATGTGTCAATAAAATATCCTTTTATTCACACCGCTGCTGTCCTGTGGAGTCCTGTTCTGCTGTGATCTGCACATCCGCATCCTGTGGCTACCTGACTTTGACACACACACACACACAGTGGCACACAGACACACACAGACACACACAGACACACACACACACACACACACACACACACACACACACACACAGTGACACACAGACATACACACACACAGTGACACACAGACATACACACACACACACAGTGACACACACACACAGTGACACACACACACAGTGACACACACATAAACACACACACACACAGTGACACACACACACACACACACACAGTGACACACAGACACACACATTGACACACAGTGACACACAGACACACACACACACACACACACACACACACACACACACACACACACACACACACACACACACACACAGACACACACACACACACACACACACACACACACACACACACACACAGACACAGTGACACACAGACACAGTGACACACAGACACACACACACACACACACACACACACACACACACACACACTCAGTGACACACACACACAGTGACACACAGTGACACACAGTGACACACACACACACACAGTGACACACAGTGACACACAGTGACACACAGTGACACACAGAGACACACAGTGACTTCACACACACACACACACACACAATGATACACAGACACACACACACACACACAGTGACACACACACACACACACACACACACACACACACACACACACACACACACAGACACACAGACACACAGACACACAGACACACAGACACACACACACACACACACACACACACACACACACACACACACACACACACACAGTGACACACACACACACACACACACACAGTGACACACAGACACACAGACACACACACACACACACACACACACACACACACACGCATCTGTTCAGCGTGGTTCAGCCCGCCTCAGCGACGCTGATTTCACTATGTCCTAGGCCTCAGAGAGGGAGAGAGGGAGAGAGGTGCATGAGAGAGGGAGAGAGGGAGAGAGGGAGATAGAGGTAGGTGCATGAGAGAGGGAGAGTGGTGGGGATGTGAGGAATGGAGAGAGAGGTGGGGACATGAGGGAGGGAGAAAGGTGGGGGTGTGAGGGAAAGAGAGGTAGTGACATGAAGGAGGGGGAGATCAATGTGGGGGCATGATGGAGGGTGAAAGGGGGCATGGGGAAGGGAGAGAGAGGGGGGACATGAGAGAGGGAGAGATAGGGGGCATGAGTGAGGGAGGGGGGCATAAGGGAGAGAAAGAAAGAGGTGATAATGTGAAGGAGGGGCAGAGCAAGGTGGGGCATGATGGACGGGGGTATGAGGGAGGGTCAGGGGTATGAGGGAGGGTCGGGGGCATGAGCGAGGGAGGGAAAGAGGTGGGGAAGTGAGGGAGGGACAGAGGTGAGGGAGGATGAGAGTTGGGGGCATGTGGGAGAGATGTGGGGGTATAGAAGAGAGCGATGGGGGCATGTGAGAGAGAGGTGGGGATGTGGGAGAGAGAGGTGGAGGCATGGGAGAGAGGATTGGGGCATAGGAGAGAGATGTGGGGGCATGTGAGAGAGTGGTGGGGATGTGGGAGAGAGTGGTGGGGACAAGGCAGAGAGAGGTGGGGCACAGGAGAGAGAGGCAGGGGCCTGGGTGGGAGATGTGGTGGTGTGGGTGAGAGGAAGTAATACATTGAGAGTTACCTCTCGTTTCAAGTATGTCCTGGGCACAGAGTTAAGACAAATAATACATGGTTACAAATACAGTTACATAAATGAACAGGGTATACATTATATACAAGACATTGCATGCACAGTTAAAGATAATATATTATGGGCATACTGTATGAAACAGTTACAGACCCGATTAAAATGTGTGACAGCCTTAGATTTGAAAGAACTTAAACTTGTGGTGGATGTAAGAGTCTCTGGTAGGTTGTTCCAGTTTTGGGGTGCACGGTAAGAGAAGGAGGCGGCCGGATACTTTGTTGAGCCTTGGGACCATGAACAGTCTTTTGGAGTCTGATCTCAGGTGAAAGGTGCTGCATGTGGTAGGGGTGAGGGGCTTGTTCAGGTAGCTTGCCCATAAAGAATTTGAAGGCAAGACAGGAAAGGTGAACTTTGCGCCTAGACTCGAGTGATGACCAATAAAGTTATTTTAGCATTTCGCAGTGATGTGTGTTATAGTTGCATTTGAGAACAAAATGACAAATTGAATTGTAAAGGGTGTCAAGTTTGCTAAGGTGGGTTTGAGGTACCGAGCCATATACTATGTCTCCATAGTCAATAATTGGCATTAGCATCTGCTGTGCGATACGTTTTCTGACCAGGAGACTTAGGGAGGATTTGTTCCTATAAAGTACCCCTAGTTTGGCATAGGTCTTGGTTGTCAAAATTGATTTCTTGGGGCGACACGCAGGTCACGTGAGCGATTCGCCCAATGAGGGCGAAGCAGCTCCATGACGCCCCTAAGCATGCCCCTAGGAATTCCCCCCATGGCCCATCCACCATGGACAGGGAAAGCACCCACTCACGCGGGTGACTTCACAGCCTCCGCACGCAGGCGAAGGCACCATGGCCCGGGCATTTAGTCAAAGGAAGTGTATCTATAATATTTTGTAAACTTGTGTAGCAATATTATGTTGCGGCAAAAGTGCTACATTTAAGGAGTTAGGGTGGTGTTAGTGTTGGTTCTGATCTGGAGCTCAGTCGCTGGAAGCTTTAAGAATTTAGTCTTGGTCCCAAACACCATTGTTACAGTCTTGTCAGTGTTTAAAAACAGTTTGCTTTGGGAAATCCAGTTTTCGAATCTCAAAAAGTCAGACTGAAGTATGTGTTGAAGGTCAGAGAGGCTATGGCTGCGTGCATATAGGATTGTGTCATCTGCAGACATGTGTATTGAGGCTTCCTGACAAGCTGTGGGAAGATCATTGATGAACACTGAGAAGAGTAGGGGCCCCAGAACAGAGCCTTGCGGGACGCCACAGGTGATATGGAGGGGAGAGATGGGACAATGAGAGATGGAGGGGGTTCTCACAAGGACCAACCGTGGGGGGAAGGGGGGAAGTGTAAAATGTAGTCCCAGGTCCCCGGGAAATCTGTCTGCGGCCCTATTCCCGAGCCTAACACTAGTTAGCTCAGTCAGATTAAGTTTTATGATTAACCACTTTATTTGTAAAAACATCTTATTGCACCTAGCTATTTTAATAGCTGATTTGGGAACATTCCCTTAAAATATGGCCCGGTTTTGAATCTCTTAAAATATATGTGTAAACCAAAGACATATCAAAATGTATGTCACAAGCCAGGATTTAGCCTTTCATTGTTGAATAATTCTGCCCTGTTATTCTGTAAGAATTTGTGTACAAAAACAACTACTACTGCTGCTGATACGTAGGCGACATCCATGGTGTTGGAGACCGCACAGAGGCGTCTGTGCAGGGCATTGATCGCACCCATAGACCGTGCGGGTGCACACAGGCGGAGGCAGGAGTGAGCGTGCGCTGCACAAGAAATCAGTTGAAATTGATTTCTTGGGGCGACACGCAGGTCACGTGAGCGATTCGCCCAATGAGGGCGAAGCAGCTCCATGACGCCCCTAAGCATGCCCCTAGGAATTCCCCCCATGGCCCATCCACCATGGACAGGGAAAGCACCCACTCACGCGGGTGACTTCACAGCCTCCGCACGCAGGCGAAGGCACCATGGCCCGGGCATTTAGTCAAAGGAAGTGTATCTATAATATTTTGTAAACTTGTGTAGCAATATTATGTTGCGGCAAAAGTGCTACATTTAAGGTATGCAGCTTTCACATTTTAAAGGAGATGGAGCTTTAGTTTCCAAAAACTGTGTTCCTAGAGAGATAACATTCTACAAAGTGGTAACGACACAGTAAATTGATATAGTTTTATAACTTTGAAAGACACAGCTTTAGCTGGATGCCATGCCATAGGTTGAATTTTACATTTGAAGTTCCATTGTAGGAAATGTGGTCTGATTAGTTTGCCTGTATTTACGATTCAATACAGCTCCTACATGCTCTGGCACTGAAAGTGTCAGATCTATTGAAATATCAACATATTGTTTTAGAAGGCTTCCCTAATTTCTGGAAAAAAAAACAGAGATCAAGAGTGTTTAAGATCACTGACTGCCTCTAAATGCTGAAAGGAAAGATGTTAAAACAACTGAACAGGGACTTTAATTGAAATATAATTAATGATTTACAGTAGGTATTACTTGTTATGACTTGTTATGGCTTGATAAATATTAATTATCATTCTTCAAAAGATGAATCAAGCTTTTTCAATGTGTCATGGAAACTATACACAAGATCAAAAGTAATCTAAATTGTTAATTACAATTAATAGAAAAATTATAAACGTAATGGAGTACTAGAGAACCTTTAAAATAAGTGAAAATGCACCACTACAAGAAATTGTGTCTGGTCTCAACTTGAAAACATAGGCAGAGTATGTCTGTCAAGTTACTCTTTGGCATCAAATATATGTGTGTGTGTGTTTATCTATTGATCTATATTTCTATGTATTTATTATATGTATGTGTATTTGTTTATCAAGATATGTGCAAAACAAAGGAAACATCTCAGAACATATATTACAGTTTAAAAGCACTGTAGTTGGGGAAGACATTCAGTGATGAGAAAAAGAAAATATAAACATTTTGGATATATTTTATGAACCCTTTCATGTCTATAATATCCATGACTCTAGAGCAGTGATTCCCAACCTTTTTTGTTTGGAGGACCCCTTGAAGTTTTTTGAAAAATCTCAGGGAACCCCTATCAGGCTGATACAAATTAGTTTAATTTCACACCTCATGAACCCCCTCTATTTCCCACCCTCTACCCATGTATTTCTCACCCCTCTATCTCACTCACTCACTCTCCCTCCACTCCCACCTCGCATGTATTTATCTCTCCTGCGTCTCACTCTTACTTCCTCTTTTCCTCACTCACTCCCCCCTCTCTCCTGTCACTCACCCTTACCTTCTGTCAATTACCCCACGCTCACTCAATTTCCCCCACAAAATACATACCAAAAAAAACCACCCCCTAAATATATTTAACCCCACCCCACAATACATAATAAAAATACCCGCCCCCGCCAATACATATTAAAAATGCCACCACCAATACAAATTAAAAATGCCCCCGTCACCCCAATACATTTTAAAAAGACCCCCACCACCCAAATACATTTTAAAAAGACCCCCACCCCCCAATACATATTTAAAAATATCGGGCCGCACGGGTAAAATCATCATATCTCCCCCAACACCCCTCATTATCATTCTCGTATATCTGCCCCAGCACCCTTATCCTCATATATCTCCCCCAGCACCCTTCATCATCCTCATTTATCCCCCCAGCACCCATCATCATCATCCTCATATCTCCCCCAGCACTCTTCTTCATCCTCATATACCCACCCCCTGCATCTCACATCACCCTCAGATACCCACCCCCTGCATCTCACATCACCTCCCCCCATGTATCTCATATCACTCCTCTCCCCTGCATCTCATCACTCCCCCACCCAACTGTATCTCATATCACACCCCCACACTGTATCTCACTTCTTCCCCCCCCCCATATGTCTACCTCAGGCAGCAGCGGTGGCAGGCAGAAGGCGGCAGTGGGCACGTGCAGTGGTGAGAGGCGGCGGCGAGAGGCGGTGCTGGGCAGGATGCAAGATAACAACAGAGCATGCAGGACTGCATGCACGTGCTCACTTTAGCTAGCATCAGGCACCGGAAGTGCCGTACTGCTAGAATGTATTCCTGCAGTCCTGTGAGCGGGTTCTGGGGGGTAGGGGGGAGGAGGCGGAGACTAGGGAGAGCCGGGAGGAGGTGGAGAGCCAGGGGAGAACCAGGAAAGCAGTCACGGGCAACACAATATAGGCGGAACCCCTGGGTCTGCTACACGGAACCCTGGTTGAGAATCACTGCTCTAGAGTGCCAAAGACAATTGTGCTTCCTTCAGAGTCATATGATCACTAGTGTAGCAATCACGGGGCTTATTCCTGACTTCAGAAACAGATTTGGAATTCAGACTACAATTGCAGACGTTCAAAGAACATCACAAGGACACAGTTTGAAAGGTATGATAAAATACCATTTGACCTTAAACTTTCCTATTTCCCCTTTTTTGAGCTGGCAACCATGATTCATATTTATCAAATTTACACTTTATAATATGTGGTTTGCGGCAACAAATGTATGCACTGTATTAAGACAATTCAGTGTTGAATGGATGCCAGGATAGTTTTTTTTCCTGTCTCATAGTATAAAGATATCAAAATATTCTTCACCTACTGTAGTTGTATTTATCCCTGTGTGCATCAGCTTGCTATCTGAGATATGTCAACTGTTTAGAATGAGATAGGCAATGCAAGTATTATAATAGGACTTGTTGTTTGTAAGATACTGTATGAAGATGTTTGATAGCAGTTTATTGAAATAGCAGCATGCAAGACAGATAAGGGGAAACCTGGGGGGAACCATGGTTGCTACACGGCACATACACAAAAGAAAATAACACTAAGTGATATAGGAAAGGAATTTAGAATTCCCAAAAGGAATTACAGTACATAAAACAGCTGCAAATGCTTGCCTGCAGCAGTGGAATAGCTAGGGAGATAGAGTGGGCTTGCACAGCTCCAGCAGATGGCAGTATTTGACAAGGTGCACTTGAGGAGCATGGTGCAGTTGAAAAAAGTCTGTTAGCATTGGAGAGTAAAGGGATGATGCACCGTGTCAGCCGATGCTACTAGTCAGTGCAAAGGATGCACAATCTGAAAAGTCTTTAGGTAATTAAAGACATGGGGTAAGAGATTATAACTAGCTTGCTGATGTGTGGAGGTTATGATGCCAAAGGAATAAGGCAACTCATGGTGTTTAAGGTGTGAAAGAGTGAAATGTCATACGCAATTAGGCTCATGTTCTTCCTTCAATTTTTAACCAATAAATGTTTACAATACAATAATACAGTAATACACTAATACAATAATAACTAAAACACTCTTAGGGTTTCCTAATTGTCCCCATGACAGTGGGCCCCAATACACACCACACCATAGCTGAGATAGGACGGAAAACCTCTACCTGTGTGAAAACCATAAATTGCTCCCCATTATCTCCAGGTTGTCTTTTACTGTCCAATTTAGCTGATGTAGCTGTTAGTTTTATATTCAAAAGACAGGACGTCCCTGACTGCCTTGGGTTGTTGATCTAGGGGAGTTCCTGCCGCTCGCTACCTCAGAAGCCCAGTTGTCCAGCACTCCAAGGAGTTCCCTGTCTTTGGAGCCATGGTACGGCTATATAGACTACTGAGGTATGCAGCTGAAACTGCTGTAGTGTGACTGGGCAGAAGCAGGTACACGCGTGAGTTCCCATCCCCTACCGTTAGTAAATGCCACCGCTCATGGGTCAGTGAGGTCTGTTGCAAAGTCTTGCAGGATGCATCAGGATGATGTCTTGTGAAAGATGACAAATACTTAGCCGGCAAACCTAATTTCTACCCAGCTGCTCTGCATCCCCACAAATTATGCAGACACGCTGGAAAGACTGCAAAGAGCTACAGTATAAAGCCTTGCAAAACTCTGCAAAGCCTTCCAAACTCTGCAAAATCTACACAATACCTTGCTAGAGGCTTGACTGAACTATGCAAGCTGTTTCATCAAAAGGTGCTATTATTACAATTCAGGGAGGTTATCTAGTGTTTTTTTTGTTTCCCTACATAAAAAAGATTGCTATAGTTCCCATTATCTATTTATGTCAGTGCTCCAGGTATATGTCCCAAGAAGGAGGGGCTAGAATAGTTTCAGTGCCTGCCATTTATTAGAAAGACAAGGAAAATGAAGTACTGCACTGTATGTGATAAACCGGTGTTAGAGAACAAAACGCTTTGTGAAGATTGCCTAAGAGACCCAGTAAAATAACCCATGTAGCCGATGTCCTATTTTCATTCAGGCGTGAAAGTTGCAGTAGTGCAAGATATTGAGGCGGTTTCCTCAAAATCAGCAAGTAGAGGCCAAAAGCGCACAAGTTTGCATAACAGTCTGGATAAGTTACAGGACTCATCCTCTGAGGAATCAGAGAAGGAGCAATTCTGCCATATGGATGCAGACATTGAGTAATTGGAAAATTACTTCTCCACAGAGGAATCAAGAGAAAAAAAGGTGAAGGAACCCCAAGCTGATGCTACTAATAGAGCAATGTCCACATACTGTATGAAATAAATGGATGTGTAATATAAAAAAACGGTATATATAAATAATGAACTGGTGGTCCGTGCGCTTCAGCCAAATAAGTATGAAAAACTGGTACAACTACCACCTCTCACCTGGACTCCGTCGGGGTAGCCCTCAAGCCAGCTTGTTGGTTCTTACCCCCAACTGCACGGGATCCAGATGGAGCTGCACCTCCTTCCTCTAACTGCGGGGATGGCAACCCGGGATGCGATTCCAGCTGGTAATGGCAGAGACCTGTGTAGACAGAGTCTCCTGCTTCTTCACCGGGTGCCTAACGAATCCTCCCGCGTTGTTGCTGTTAGGTGCCGTACAGGGGGTCGCGGCTGATGGGAGACTGGCAGACAATCCACATCTCCGAGGTGGTCGTCTCCGTCAGATGTCTTCCTCTCGCGGTGTCCACATGTGTGAATGGAGCCCCGTCCTCACACTGGCTACGCCGGGTCCACTAAGCAGCTGTGGAGGACATCCTCTCGATGGAACTGCTGCTGTAAATGTGCTCAAACCGGATAAGCGTGCTTCAATACCGGTAGAGAGGTAAAAAGTAAAGGAATGGAGAGTAGAGCACTGCAAAGGCAAAGGGCTGGAGGCAAAAAAATGATAACTATTTTTTGGGCATATGAGCCAAATGAAAAAACACACAAACTAAAAAAACTCTGATGCATTTCACGCCGTGGAGGCGCTTTATCAACTCTTTGATAAAGCTCCTCCACGGCGGGAAAAGCGTCAGAGTTTTTTTAGTTTGTGTGTTTTTTCATTTGGCTCATATGCCCAAAAAATAGTTATCATTTTTTTGCCTCCAGCCCTTTGCCTTTGCAGTGCTCTACTCTCCATTCCTTTACTTACCACAGAGGAATCATCAGCATGTGGCCTTGAGCTCATTTATTTGCTTTTTAAAACAGTTAGATACATTTTGCACATTTAGAACACATTCTTTCCGACTATAAGGATCCCTCAAGATGGCCGCCAAGTCAGGACATTTGCCTCTACCAACATGGCCTCTGAGGCAGGATGTTAGCCTCATTCTGGACTTATCGCCTGCACATGCTACTGTAGCTCCCTTTATAAGGCTTCATTACCTTCTCTTCCTTGCCTATGCAAGGGTCAGCTTACCTTGTTCCCTGCTGGAAGCCGTATCCTGCCTGTCTTGCTCTTGCCTATCTTTGACAACCTCGGAACTGTGACCCCTACTTCTCTGCCTCTTCATAGTCCGAAACACGTTGGTGTGTTTTGTACCATATTTTTTATCCATTAATTTAGCTTTATTTTTATGGGAACGCATTCCTGGTGGTTTATTGCTGCATTATCAGCACTGGATATAGTGCTCCGTTTTTCCTTCCCCTTTCTCTCTGGTGTTCATCTACAGATGGAGGCACACTCAACCCTCGGTCACTGGATACATTGGACTTGCTGCTCATCGTGGACAATTATCCCAAGTGAGTTTATTCCAGTTTGACCCCATTCATTCATCATTGTCCAATGTTATAGGATGTTTTATCTACTGGTCACACCGGCAGGTGTATATAATTGTATCCTTACCGCTATGCTATGTGGGATCATTTTCTACCAGGCTACATCCTATTGGACAGCTATATAACATAGGGTTGCTTTTCCAGGCATCATTCCATTTTTACTACGTTTTTTTTTTCAGAGCACCATACAACACATTTTTTTCTAACGAACCACTGTAACCAGGAGTATCTGGGGGCGGCCCGTAGACTAAATACCCGCCAAGCGAAATGGGCTCTTTTTTTCACCCGTTTCAGCTATATTATTTCCTTTAGACCAGGATCCAAGAACGTTAAAACCGATGCCTTTTCCTGCCAGTTTTCTTCTGAGGAGATGCTGGAGACTTACGAGGCGCCCACTATTGCTCCTTCCAGAATTGTTGCCGCAATGACTCCCACAGTCATGGACCTCTTCCGTAAAGCCCAATTCTGAAGTCCCCGCTGGCCTTTCTGTTCCTCTTTGTCAGCTCTTTGTTCCCTCCCCTCCATCTACAAATCCTCCAATGGGGCCATCAATCCAGGATTGTGGGGCACCCTGGTATTAAGAAAATGGCTGATTTTCTCAAGTGGATTTGTCACTGCCTGCATGGTACGCACATGAACTAAGGTGCCATGCACTCTACCATGCGGGTTACTTTATCCACTTCCCATCCAATCCTGTACATGGTCACACCATGGATTTCATTGTAGAGCTTCCCCCCTTCCTGGGGCATGACGGTAATCCTGGTTGTGGTTGAACACTTCTCCAAGCAGGCACATTTTGTCCCTCAGAAGAAACTTCCCTCTGCTCCAGAGTTGGCAGATATTTGCATCAGGGAGGTGTTCCACCTGCATGTCTTACCAACACAGATTGTCCCGACGGGCTACCAATTAATTGCAAGATTTTGGAAGGCTTCATCACATTGACCTCCATTTTTCTTCTGCCTATCACCCACAGTCCAATGGTCAGACACTCCTTGACAAAGACCACTAGTTGGTTGAAACGCATAGGAGGTATTTTTATTGTTCACCTATGTTGCAATAAATTCTTTTTTCACTTCATTCAATTTTTTGAGACCAGTGTTTATTAGTCATTTAGTTGGGATCCTGTTTGGTTTAGGAGTGCTCTGGAGACTGTTTTCTCTATTTGAGAGGACTAACCAGATATTGGAACAGTTCCTCTGGTGCGATATCTCTAGCAACAGGACGATTGGGTGGACCTGTTGCCTCTGGCAGAGTTCACCATGAATTTCCTATCCCAAGAGTCCCTGAAGTGCTCTTCCTTCTTCGCTGCATTAGGGTATAACCCAAACACCCTTCCCAGCGACTCATCCACGGTAAGGGTTCCTGCAGTGGATACCAGGGCCAATGACCTACAGGATCTCTGGAAGGGCAAACAGGCGACTCTTCACTCAGCAGCTGGGACTCAGAAGAGAAACGCGGACAAACATAGAAGGCCTTCCTCTGAATATGAAGTCAGTGATGAGGTCTGGCTCTTGACGCGGAATATTCATTTACGGTAACCATCCGCTAAATTGGGACCACATTTTATCAGTCCTTACAAGATTTCCAGAATAGTGAATGAAGTATCCATCCAGCTGGAGCTCCGACCATCACTTAAGATCCCCTCCACCTTTCATGTATCCATGTTGAAACCGGCAATCCGGAACCGGTTTTCGAGGACGCTACCTCCTCCCTCTCCTGTTTCTATGGATGGTCAATTGGAGTATCTGGTACAGAAGATTTTGGACTCTTGAATCTCAAAGGGATCCCTTCAGTACCTGATTGACTGGAAGGGGTATTGTCCAGAAGAAAGGTGTTGGGTCAAGACTTCGGATGTCCACTCTCCTGCCTTGGTCAGAGAATTCCACAAAGGTTTTCCTACTATACCTGCTCCTGGGCATTCAGAGTCTGCCCTAAAAGAGGGGATTCTGTAAGTATCCCTCAACATGGCCACCGAGGCAGGACATCTGCCTCTACCAACATGGCTGCCGAAGCAGGATATTAGCCTCATTCTGGACTTATTGCCTGCACCTGCCAGCTCCCTTTATAAGGCTTCATTACCTTCCCTTCCTTGCCTGTGCAAGGTTCAGCTTATCTTGTTCCCTGCTGGGAGCCATGTCCTTCCTGTCTTGTTCTTGCCTATCATTGATGACCCCAGTACTCTGACCCCTACTACTCTGCCTTCTCCAGCCCTGACCACGGAACAGTGACCAAGTTTATCCTGCCTTCTCCTGCCCTGACCTTGGACCCGGACCTTACTACTCTACTGTTCAGGAGTCCGATCCAAGGTACGGGTCGGTCTCTACTCTCCACCTCTGCCTAGCGGGTCTGTCTCCTGGACAGAACACAGCGATGTACATGATCATAACACCCACTGAGCCTAAGTATCATATACTCAGGGGCCTAGACAGAAAACGAATACCCTTCTTGGTTCATGAGGTTGTGAAGGAGATAATTAAGAATGAGTGGTTCCAAATATACAGGAGAGTTCACAAAAATGTTCCTTTCAAGGATAAGAATATGGAAACTCCCCTCCAAAATTGTATGCTGCAATTTCGAGTTTCACGGATGCACAACACTGCCAGTTGATGATGCAGCCACATTTCGGGATGCTATGGACAGGTGGATGGAAAGTACCCTGAGAAAATCATTTACTGCAGCAGAGGCAGCTTGTTAAGCCATCTGTGGCTATAACACCAATGTTCAAGGCGATAAAGCTGTCAATTACAAATATAGAGGAGACTCTAGAAAAGAGAGTCAAAAGGACTCAGATCATCAATGCATTCAGTGTTGAAATTGGTAGCTACATTTATATCAGAGATTCATTTGATTCAGTCAGGCAAGTGGCAAGATCTATGGCATTGTCCATAGCAGCCAGAATGGCACTCTGGCTACGGTCTTGGCTAGCGGATTCAATATTTGAAAATAATCTATGTTTATTTGTTTTTCAAGGTGATCACCTTTTTTGCAGAAAATTAGACTCGATAATCGAAAGGGCAATATTTTTCTGCCACAAGATATAAAAAGCTTCAATGAGCGAGGGAGCTAAAATCCGGAATATGAATTCCTAAAGGCCTGGAAGAGGAAGCGCAGCCACCTGGTGGGGGTGGCCAAAGCTCTATTTTTTGTGGTCCAAAGGGATATGGCCATTCATACAGGGTTACTGAAAGATTTGCATGAAATGTAGAGGGCTCAGAAATCCTGTGTTTGGCGGAAGACTCCCTCAGTTTCGAGAAGTCTGGGCTCAAACGATTTTGGATGCCTGGGTGCTCAGTATGTTTAACAAAGGTTTTTATCTCAAGTTCAAGAAGGCACAAGTTCATAACATCTCAACTGCCAAAAGACAAGATAGTCACTCATGATTTAAGGAAGAGTGTAAGAGAATTAATGCATGACAAGGCGATTAAGCCAGTTCTGATACAAGAAAAATGTAGATAGTCTACTCAGAAATCTTCCTCGTCAAGAAGGTAAATGGGGCTTTCACATGCAGAACTATTCTGAATCTAAAGAACAGTAAATAAACTATTCAATATAAGCAAATTCAGGATACAATTACTAAAGACAATCATTGCAGTGGTGGAACAGAGAGACTGGAGGAACAGTGGACCTGAAGGATACGTGTCTGCATATACAGTACCGATATGCAGCAGTCACAGAAAATGCCTGAGGTAACCATAGGGCAGGCACATTATCAGTTTAGGGTTCTTTCCTTTTGCCTCACTACTTCCCTAAGCTATTATAAACATTTGTGGCTGAGCTAAGGAAAGAGGTAGCTCAGAATTTTCATTATCTGGAGGATATTCTAATAAAAGTGCAGAGCAGGGCTAGGTTGCTCCAACACTTAGCAAGGGTACTAGATTTCCTGACATTATATGGTTGGCTAATCAATGTCGAAGAGAGTCAGCTGATCCCAACACAAAGTTTAAGGTTTTTAGGAGTGCAATTCAATATGCTGCCAGGCACAGTTTTCTTTCCCCGCAGCAAAAGAGAAAGCCTAAAAAAGATGATCAAGGCGGCAAGAGCCCGTGACCTGTGACAAACCTGGCAATGCATGAAACTGTTAGGCACTCTTTCAGCAACCATTTAGGTGTTGAAGTGGGCAAGATGGCATATGAGAATTTTCCAGCAACATTTTCTACAGCAATGGGACAGCCGATCAGGAAATCTACTCCAGTCGATCTCCCTAACAGAAAGGGCAAAGGAGTTTTTAATATGGTGAGAACAGGACAAAAACCTAAAAAAAAGAGGTTTCCTCTGCAGAACCAGGTCTGTCTCATGCTAATGATTGACACAAGTGGCACAGGTGTGGTACCCAACTCAATCCCAAGTGAGCTCAGGTGTTTCGAGGTGCAGGCAAATATTTTAGACTTGAGAGCAATAATGGAAGTGATGAGGTACATTTTCATTGAAGATTCAGTACAAGAAATCAGTTCAAAAATTTGGTCAGACTGTACAGTATAATCTACATAAGGAAACAAGACAAGAAATCAAACTCTTCTGCAAGAAGTATCCCCTATTGTTATTTGCGCAGAGCAACATCAGGTAGATATTACAACAATTCATATTGCAGGGAAGGAAAAATTGCAAGCTGATGCATTTTAGACCAGGAGATTGGTCCCTTGCAAATACTATCTACAACAAGCTAGTGGTAAATTGGGGATTTCCTAATATAAACCTCATGGTGGAAGCAGGAAACTAAACAAAAATTCTAAGTAGATTATGTTTGAGAAACCACCTATGTGGATGCCCTCTCATTCTCATGCAATCTCCGACTGGTTTATCTATTCCCACCAATTGCTGATACCGAGGGTTCTCAGGAAGATCAGACAGGACAAGGCAGAGGTAGTGGCAATATTTCCAGACTGGCCACCCAGGGCCTGGTTTCCTCAACTAATCAACTTGCTAGCAGATGAGCCATGACAACTGCCAGTGTTCTCGGGTTTCCTATTAAAGGGCCCAATACAACATCCCAATCCAAGAATCTGCAATTTGACGGCTTGGAGATTGAACGGAAACTGCTCAAAACCAAGTGTTTGCCCTAGTCATACAGACCTTAATGGCAGAAAGGAAATTGTCTATTTATACAGTGTATTATAGAAGTGGCTACGCTTTTATGTGCCAGAACATAGATTTATATTATAGTCGCTTGTTTCTGCAACTTTAGAATTCTTACAAGAAGGCTTGAAGCGGAGTCACAGCATTAGTTCCTTGAAGGTCCAGATATCCGCACTATCGTCATTTTTGGCAAGGCAATTTTCTACGGTGGAGCTCATAGTAAGGTTTTTTTAGGTACTGCGGAGAATCAGCTTCAAGGATCCAGTTCCCACCTGCGATTTATCCTTAGTTCTACAGGCATTAGTAGGAGCTCAATTTGAACCACTTCTGCAAGTGGTGTTGACAGCTGTAACATCTGCATATCGTATTAGCGAGCTGCAAGCTTTATCCATATAACAGGCGTCCTGAGGTCTGTTCCTGCCGAAAGTCATTTCCACATTTCATCTGAATCAAGGGCTAATTTTACCTTTGTTTTGTCCGAAGCCTTCAAATGATAAGAAGCGGATCCTACACTCTCTGAATGTAGTAAAGTGTTTGAAATATTATCTCTCCAAAACGGAGAGCTTCAGAAACTCACACAGTTTATTTGTGCTCCTGATGGGAGTAAGAAGAGTGCAGGCTGCCTCAAAGTCAACAATAAACCATTGAACCATCAAAAGAGCCTACACCATCCAGAAAAAAACATCTCTAAAACTGGTAAAAGCCCATTTCACAAAGTCCATGGCCACATCCTAAGCAGTAAAGGCACCGGGTTCCCACGCAGAGTTAGGCAGGATGACAGTTTGGACTTCTATTAACACTGTTATAAAGTATTATAGTTTGGATGCGCATGCCACGACAGACTCATGCTTTGGCAGGAAAGTACTTCAGCCTGTTATCACAGCTCAACTAAGAATGTTATACTTATTCAAGAGATGAGGTATATGGTAATTTTTTCTACGGTGCTCCTTGTTTGGGCACTGCTTTTGCAAGATCCATTGGTGTCAACTGCCATGGCGATAAAAGGAAAAGTGAAAATTGTATCTATCTTACCATCATTTTATTTTCTTGGAGAGTCCATCTATGTCAGTGCTCACCAATCCCCTCCCGATCGTTATTGTTATAATATTAATGTGTGTAGATGATATATTTTAGCTTTTGTATCATAAGACTACCTGGGGATTAGAGGGGGAGCTATTTATGGTCTTCTAATTGGTAGATTTTTCCTGTCCTGTCTCAGCTATGGGGTGGATCTTAACCTATTGGTGCGCACTGCCACAAATTATGGAGAAATAGATAACAATTTTTACTTTTCCTAACAAGTCCCATCTTCCATCAACAGTTTGTTTATCTGGTACCTTTAATCAACAGTTTGTTTCATCAACAGTTTGTTAATCAGTCTGTTTATCTGTTTTTCAATTAAATTATCTGTTTGGTTTAAAAATATTTTATATAAAATATGTATCACTACTTATATTCCGCTTTATTCCCTTCAGACTGTAATTTTCTAACATCAATGGATTTGAAAATGATAGGCAAGCAAAGCATCAATCTAAGATATCTAGTCATGATTAAATTGTGCCATGGCATAAGGTGAGGAACTCAATAATTTTACCTGTATTAACATACCTGGACAATTTAAATGTCACAATTTGTACATCTAGAGCAATGACACTACACATATTTTTTTTAGACTGCTCTTCCCATACAACTACTGTGCATACAGTATGAGTATATCCTTTAAGCTAATAAACTTAATAAATGTTCTTTTGGCCTCTCTTTATAACAACAGATGCATCTGTTTTTTTTTGTTTTTTTTTAAGAGGAGGGTAAGACAATATATAGACAACAAACTCCATTATCATCTGTTAAATAGTTCTAATCACCCATGAACATGGACTCAACAGTAACTCCATTAAAAAAAAAACACTACAAAGTACAGTACATACATATTAAATAATTTACAGCCTGATAAATGTAAATAAAAAACTAAAGAGCAGACATCAGAAGAAAAAAAACAATCATTCTCAAGTCCAGTGAAATGTCTAAGGAAATTTTGGGACTTACATTTATATCTTCCAGATCTAAGAAGTTAAGTATGACTCCATTACGTTTCCATATGATGGGAGGTCGTAATGTTCCATGAATTGCACATGTCAACACAGTACTTAATCCAACTGTTACTGTTGTCACACTGACCATCTGACCTTCATCAAGAGTGAGCTGGACGACTTCTGGAAAATAACAAAGGGGATACAAATTATGAAAAGGGATCAAAGAGAGACATTAGCCCACTTATAATATACTGTACAATGCTTTTGCATACAATACTTTCTCTTGAATTGTTGATAAAGGGGTCTTTGCCCCAGAAGGTGTTATCTCATGGAATTGCACCCCTTAGTAAATATAAAACATTGCAGGTCCAACATTACTGTTCTTCAAAGTACAGCTGGATCACAATGTTGGATGCTGTTTCTGCATCATTGAATAAGGATGATTATTTATTTATAAAAATGTTTTACCAGGAAGTAATACATTGAGAGTTACCTCTCGTTTTCAAGTATGGCCTGGGCACAGAGTTATAAAAATACATGGTTATATTAAAAGAACAGAGGTTATACTGTCAATTCACAGGCATGTCATGGACAGATAAAGATGGAAAATTGGGTACAAGGGATAAAGGGGTTTCTGAGTTTCAGATTGAAATAGACAAGCTTTAACATCACTTTAACATCACCAAACATCAGCGAACGGTAGCAAAAGGCTCACACCCTTTAACTGTCCTTCGGCTGCACCAATGGCTGTCCGCCTTAGGGGCAATGCAGATGTACACTCGGGGTGTTGCGATTCAATGCAGCTGTGCACACAAAGTTCTTTGTCTTCTTTGCTCATTAACATTCCAGTGGGTGGGGTTAAAGTTCTACAAAGTACAAGCAAATGTTAACCCATAGCACACTGGTCCTATGCAGAAGGAAGCAGCTCTTGGGGAGCCCCATCAGGCGGATCGCCTTTGGGGCAATGCAGATGTACACTGGGGGTGTTGAGATTCAATGCAGCTGTGAGCACACATATTTTGATGTAAAGGCATTTGAAACAAATCTAAGATATAACCACAATTTTGGATTTTAAAATAGTAGTCTATTAAATACTTTGACTAGAAGTGTGTTTGACGCTACACTTACAACTGAGCAGCCCTTTAAACCAAATATGTGAGTTTCTGTGATAACATTTAATGGTGGGGATGCCAATATAAGGCAACACAGTTCCCAATATTGCAGAAGGATTTTTGTATGAAAGGGTTAATGTATCCTGATTGTCTGTGATGAATTTGATTGAAGAGACTATAAAAGGGAGGGGGCTCCCTCTTGTGGTTACTGTACCCCTGACGAAGTGAGACATTCTCACGAAATGCATAGGGTGAAGTTAGACCCTACTCAATATCCTGCCTTCAATACCTAATTGCATGTGGGAGTTCCTGTTAGTCTCAGGGGAGGATTGAATGCCTCTGGGACACATGTAGCATAGAGGATATTAGCCTCAGCGAAATAACGAGCTTTGCTATTGCTGAGCCTTGCCATCGTGACATTGCGCAGTCACGTCATCACGCGAAAAATTTTGACGTCATCGCGGGAGGCGAGGAGGACCCAGGAACCGAAACCAGGAAGGAACCAGAGTGTGGAGGTCGAGTCGAAGCCCCGAGTCGAAGTACCATCTACAGCTGTTGAGAGCGGTGATTCAAATGGGCAAAGAAGGAGATGACTACAAAGGACCCCCAAAACCAGGCTTAATACTGTAGGTTGGGAGGCGTCTAAAGAACGAAAGTTTGTGAGTGGCATATTTTTATGACATTTTAGTTTCTAGCAGATCTGTGCTATGTTATTATTTTCTTTTCCCATGAAATTGCTGCTGAGACTGTTTCATTGATCAGCGGAGCCATTCTTGTCATCACGTTACTCTGTTGTGAGTTATTTTTCAAACAGAAGTTACCAATGTGTATTGTTATATACTAGATATATGGTAAAGGGTTGCATAGAAATCCATATGAGATCAACCACTTTATAAGTTTATACCACACAGAGGGGCCTATGCAGAGAGCAGCGCTATTTCGAAATTCGCCATTTTTTGGAGAAAATCGCGCAGAAAGCAGCAGAAAATGGCGAGTTCCGAAAAACGCGCCAATTTTTCTTTTCTATTTGTAAAACTCGCCTCGCGGCTGGCGAGAACCTCAATCTCGCCAGTTTTAAAAATATCCATATGCAGAGAGGCGCGAACGGCATCTAGCGGCTGTTCGCGCCAATAAAATGGCGCGATTGTCTCCTTTTTGCCTCGCCAGGAAAAACTGGCAAGAAGCTGCCGCTCGCGGCCATTGCAAAGGGAAAAAAAAGGCGCGAATTTGTTTTTACACGTTTCTGAAGCGCATCTCGCCAATTTAAACTCGCCACACGCATCCATGTTAAACATAGCAGAATTCGCACTTTTCTGCATATGGAGAATAAAACTCTCCAAAAAAGCTACTTTTTAATAAATTCGCCAATTTTTAAATTCGCTGCTCTCTGCATAGGCCCCAGAGTGTTAACTAAGTAGTGGTTATTTGTTTTGAATATTTTTTACACAGAGGTGATAGTGTAATGTATCATGCAGTGCATGTAAACAATGTTTTTCGTACTTTATTTTTTCATGAAATGCACTGAGCACGAGTGAGGACCAGTGCAAAGGAGGACTATTTTTCCACAAGGACTATTTCTATGGGATTTGGCAATCCTAGAGACGTTTCGGCTGCAGAACTTCAAGAATTAGGTGGACACTCAACAATTATTTTGTTTTTATTTGATATATTAATTTATTGTATGTTTACTCACCAACACGTCATTTGTAAAATTTTTTTTATATATTTGTATATATTATAGAATTTCCTTAGGTATAGCACTGTAGTTGTTCATCTCTTCATTATATGAACTTTTGCTGACTTTGTAAATGTAGGTAATGTAGCAAAAATTGAAAATGTCCCATTTCATTACGTGAGGGAAGTTAATTTTCTCTGACCTTTTGTGAACTATGGCAAATGTTCAGCTTTTTACAAGTGATGAAGGTTCAACGTTCGCCTCATTGGCAAACCGGGGACGTACTGTACTGTAGTTTTACTCATCTGTCCTGGATACTCAGTTTGAGGAGAGATAAGTATCACAGGGTTTACAAACAGAAATTACAGGAATTAATTTAATTTACAGGATTTCGTTCATATTTGTAAAAAAAAACACAACCATACTTAAATCACCAGTCTGAATTTAATTTACAGATTTAGCAGGCTTCATTGTTCCCACGTATCATATGGGAGAAAAAAGAACCCAGTCTTCCAGCACTCAATCACAAACAAATGTAGAATTGTAAATTTAAAATACTTTATTATTTGCCAAGAATAAAAAAAAGGGTGTTAAAACGTAATTAAACGGTGTATTACAACAGCACGTGACTGTGTCCAATTGTAACCCACCTAGAGCTGGGTGGGTGGATGTAGTAATAAAATCCCTTATAGATATTCGGGATTTGGACTGCTATATGTTATAGCTTCCTAAAAAGTATAGGAGAGGAGCCTATAAAAACTCACCCAGAGGTATTGTCAATGTAAGTGTATCCGGGCATGTAGTGCACACTCAGATGATACACTTATGGTGCAATTTATAGTATACTATGCAAAGTCAGACCGTATCCACCCCTATTGTGGGAATAAACTGCTTCCTGCTTGATACCTACAGCGTAATAGGCGCTAGGTCAATTGCGGATTCATATTGCGCCCATATAGTAAAGTAAAACACAGGCTTATAGGCAAATATTAGGTGAGGTATATATTAGCATTCATCAGGTATATAGTTTATTTACTGCAGAGTGTTGATTGATATAGAAACACCATAGATGGTAGTGATGATGCCGTTGTGTTTCTAGGTGTGCTGTAAACCCTAAGGGCTCACCTATGGTACTGTCAGTGAAGTGTAGGTGGTCTAAACTCAGTATAGAACTCTGTGTGTATTGTAATTGCTTGTTGAAGCAGACTCCACTATGTTTGTGGTTGCTGCAGCTGAGATCAGCACTGGTTATGGGGCTAATAAATACACATAACAACTGACAGAATATATGAATCTACTGAGCAGATGAACACACTGACGAAATGCCAATAGTACCAACTAATAGGGTATGTGTAGGGTTAATGATGGGATGGATTCAGTGTACAATCACCCCACCCCCCTTTCCCTGTATAGCAGCTATATACCTAATGCCAGTTTATAGTGGGGCCGGTCTAACTGTAAATCGCATAGTCCCCTATATCAGCGCTGATCTTGGTTATATCAGCGCCGATATGTTCGAGGACATGCCTGTCTGTGGGTGAGTTGAATAAGCCCCTTGAGGTAGGAGGATCACGCTGTATAATTACAAAGCGCGATCCCGGCTTAACATGCACGCCGGGGGAAGCCGCAGATCTCTCAACGCGGATCAACATCCATCTGCTGTTGAATTTCAAATGAACTGGCTTCCCGCGTGTGCAGGAGAGGATTGCCGAAGTAAGAGGATCACACTGTATGGTCACGAAGCGCGATCCCCGCTGAACATGCACGTCGGGGGAAGCCACAAATCCCTTAACGCGGATCAATATCCCTCTGCTGTTAGATTTAAATGAACTGGCTTCCCGCGTGTGCAGGAGAAAAATGCCGACGCGTGCGTTTCACGTAGTGAACGCTTCTTCAGGGCACGTAGTTGTTCCCACTGATGGATCTTTACAATGTGATATTCTGTACCGACACTACAATCGAAACCTGTGAAAGCTCTGTAATATTCTGTTATAATGAGATGCATTGTGTTATATGGTAGAAAAATGTCAAGCGCTGTCATACACCTGTATTTTAGTGCTTCTTACTGACTCAATATATTTTTACATATACTATGAAAGAACCAAGAAAATGTTAGGGAAGCTGCTACATATCAATCAGCTTTTGCTTTGTTGCAAAGTTAATTGTTGCTAAGTGCGACCAGATTGTTGCATTTGTTAGAAACACTATAGACAAACTGCGTGTTAATCTGAGTTTTTGGGTTTTAGGCTCAGATGAACAATAATTATATCATTATCCTTATGCAATAATCCTCTTTGGTTCGGTTTGATTTTTTTAAGGTGGGAGAGCTGACTACTGCATGTTTTATACAGGGTCCATATTTTGCCATATAATTCCATAACTGTATCTCCTTTCTTTATTATTTTCTACGCCAAGGATTAACATCCTATACCAAGCCATAGCTTGTGGCCAGCAACAGCATTTTGAATGGTACGTGTTGTGACACTTTGAGATCAGCTAGGGGGTCATTGGTTTCCTTCTCTGACCACCGAGTCACTGCAGGGCTCCAGTTTGCCTCGGCTATGGGGCCCTATCATGCCATTCTCCACACACCCACCAATAAACCCGATTGGTGATGGAAGTCTGGTTCAACTCCACATCTGCCATGGGGCTCCAGCTCCCATACACCACAGGACTGGAGGTAACCTTCCCCCTTTCAAGGTAACATTCTTAAGAGTGGGGGGGGGGTGGAATTGAGTGAAAAAGGGGGGCATTGAGAGTGAGAGATGGGGGAATTGATATAGATGAGGAATGGGGTGAGAGAGGAGAAGGGAATTGAGTGTGAGAGGATATGGGGGGATTGAGTGTGAGAGGAAGAGGGGGGATTGAGTGTGAGAGGAGAAAGGAATTGACAGAGAGGAATTGACAGAGAGGGTGGGGGGGAGAGCAGTAGGACAGCGATCTGCCAAAAAATGTGTGCCCATTTATTGGAATGGCTGAAAACAAGGCTTGGCCTCCCCAGATTTATAGGTCAAAATGTAGTTTCCTATTCCATCATTATATCACAGCAATGAGAACCTAGCAAAATAAAAGCAGAACATCTGCAGCGGCCATTATTCTAAAACTTTGCCCGGTGTACCGCTCGGAATACCCATGTGATGGCGCGTGATGTTTTTCAACCGTTCTGCCTTAAGATGCGAGTGCGGCGAGTGGAAAAAATGGCATTTTAGAGTTCTGGTTTTTAAACACCTTTAAATTGACACAGTAGCACAGTACTGTGCACATTGCAATTCATTCATTTCATTGCACCCAAAGAAACAGAATCCATGAAATTCAACAAAGCAATTGCGATAAGCGTGGATGCCTGGGGCGATTGGCCGTGTTCATGCTGCGTGGCGCACAGCAGAGCACATGAAATCGGCGCCGTGAAGTTTTAGAATAACGGCCGTTGCAGCTGTATATTGTATGTTTTGCAGTAGTTGTAATTGTGCTGCCCAGCGTTAGAATTTTAGCAAATTATAAAACAAACAGATATAAAAAACAGATATATAAAACAGATATATAAAACAGATATATAAAACAAACAGATATATAAAACAGATATATAGATTGCTTTACATGACTAGTTGCTTTCACCTTATTGAGGTTTCCTTATACAGGTAGTAAGATCAGAAATCATGTTTTCTTTGTTTCACAGGTTGCTTACAAGCTGTGGTGAAAATACTCTTTTTAAATGTATCTTTATCTTGTCTAGTGCATCCTAAATATGGTATAAAATGTTGAAATTTACATTTTTAAAACTACGAACTAAATAATTTGTGTGGCAATAAAAATAATAGGATTTTTGTGTTGCGGTGACCATGTAGATTCACATTTTCAACATCTGCTTTGCATACTTCTTCCTTTAATCCCGTCATGGGGTTTGTTTTCTGCTAAACTAGTGTTCATATGGCTCTAGTCATGACCATGCTTCATAATCACATCTTGCAGGGTGTTATAAGGGGTGTTGATTTATCACAGAAATCTTTTTCTCCGTGTCATATACAGCCTGCCAATGGCAATCATAATTTAACAATAAGACATCTATAATTGAGGTCATTGGAGAGAGCAGCTATAAATGGGTATATATAAAGCAAATCACATTGATTTAGCACAGCCTGAAGATAATTCACACTGCAAAGGCAACTTGCCAGGATTGGACCTTCTGTGAATGTTTTCAATCTCACTTGTGCTATTTCAAGTATAACACTATTTGTATGCAAGAATGATGTACACAATAATTATCAATGTGTATAACATATCCTGTTCTAATTATTATTGTTTGGAAGAAGCCTAATTAATGCATAAGATTATATTTCTTCTTCAAGTGCAGTGTTCCTTGACTTTGTCTACCACAAGCAACAACCATTTTGTAATCCAACTGCTCTGACACACATAATATATATATAGATACATACATACATACATACATACATACATACATACATACATACGGCTGATGATCCCTGTCTATCTGCGAGCCCGTGAACCTCTGTAAAGTATATTTTTACATTTCTATTTTTTCATTTTTATTTAAGGCTTCATGTTTGTGTGCACCCAGCATTCTTTATCTCCCTGCGCCTCAGGCACCAAAAAACATAGATTGTAAGCTCCACGGGGCAGGGACCTGTGCCTGCAAAATGTCTCTGTAAAGCGCTACATAAAACTAGCAGTGCTATACAAGAACATGCTATTATTATTATTATTATTATAACTGTATATTAAAAAACGTCTTTGCTGGAGTACACCATATCCTTCTACTCACAAACCATTTCAAGTTTGTCACGTAGAAATGGTATTGCTAAAAAAAAAAATGTTCAACCTGCTCTTTTCAATAAATATTTAAATGTAGATCATCATGTATTTTTTTTACTACTTTTGAAATTAGAAAAACGAGAAATAAAGATGAAAATATTTGAGAAGCTTAAACCACTTTCTCAAGTGCCAGTATATTTTACAGAAAAGCTTTAGGAAAAGCTTACAAAGTTATTAGTAACCATCAATAATACAATATGCTTCAATTTGACAGAAAAGTGTAAACAGCTGTTTGAAAATACTATTCTAAAGTATCATAGAAAGAACAATGACTGTAATAAAATAATTTTGGATGTAACTAATCACAACTTGGCTTATTCTAATGAATAATTCAGAATATCAACACTGTTTATATTGTCTTACTATCCAACTCATGCTACTCAAATAAATACATTGTACATTTAACCTTCTGAGTGCCTTGTGTGTGTCGTTGGGGCAATTTAACATTAAATGCCACACATTTGTAGGGGCGATCAGGACCACAGCTCTCAGTGAACTGGACCATGGCCGGAGGAAGACTTCCTCTTCCATTCCTGGTATCTGGCACCCAAAAGGTTCATTAGTAAAGTTATGTTGTGAATCGCACCAAGGACATTTATTAATGGGGCATTCTCATGTATGCCGAAATGTTCTGCATGAGTTTGTTTTGCTATTTTTCAACAATTCATTAAAATGGGAAAATGGGCACAATCACTTTTATATATCCAAAGGCATTTTTTGGTATCAATTTGGATCCAACTGTGCAAATCCATTTTTTATGAGAGAGAGAGGTGAGGTTTGGGGCAAGGAGAAAGACAGACTATATTAAATTAAGCTCCCTCCTTCCACTAATTACGCACTTTACAACCCATTCATGTCGATGGGCTGTAATATGTCTTCCGGCACAGAAGGTACTTCTGTAGTAGCACTTCATGTCAAACTGAACACTTTTTATCTGAAAACTGTATGAAAATTAGTTTGATTGTACTGTAGCAACAACGGGGTTACAGCTACATATTTTTTTCCATTTTTGCTCCGATTTTGTCATATTTTAATGACTAGTCTCCATCATTTTCCTTTTTCAACCTAGTCAATATTTCTCTGCCGCCTACTGAATATAACTGTATATAACAGCCACTGAAATGTCATTATTTTTTCTCAGTTAGTACTAATTTAAAAAAACATGTATTACAGTTTATTACAGTATATACAAAGTGTTCTTGATATTGATAACTGAGTTTTCAGAGGTTGAGTTAGAGGCAGAAGCACAATGGTACTAATTGGTAAAAAGTACTATAACCTTTTATTTATAATCCCATAGTAGTAGAAATAGCCAAATTTTCGCACAAATCCATGAATTTGGCACATTTTGTATATTTCTGGCTAGTGTAAAAATTGTGAAGATAAGAAACTTCACAGGAAATCTCCACCTGCAAATAACTTTCAGCACACCTTTGTTAACAAAATGTACAAATATTTAGTGAAACCAATTGTTTAATATTACTAAATATTGTCACATTTTCAAATATGATTGAAAATAATTTAAATCAACTAGTAACTTTTGCGCCAACATTTTGCGAATTGGCCAGTTTGTAATTGCATCGCATATTTGCGAGAACTTTGTCAGGTTAACTAGGACAGGTTCTCACAAACTCAGCATCCCGCTTTTCTTTAACCCAAAAATATTTGGTAAAATGAATTTCTATTTTGGAAGTATAAATATTATATAAACCGTTTTAAAATTTGTTCCAGAATTAACTACAGGTACTGTAGATGTCGAATTTCTTGAGATCTGACACAATACTTCTACTCTTAGGGTTCAACTGCTTTCAAGCATAAATTTGCTAAGCTAATAAATGTAAATGAAGAAATAACCATTAGAAATTAGGGAATTTTTTATATTGTTAAAGACATAGTTTTTAAAAAAATGTATTATATACCAGTTTACTATTTAAGCCAGTCTCTTAAATATATAGAGTGTATTTACTGTAAGTGACATCTGATCTTCTCTTCTCATTCAAAGAGCGTGGCTTTCTAGTTAGAGTAACACCCTGTCACCCTGCCTCCTTTAATTGCTTAATCAAAACAAGATACTGTATGTTTGTGTCGATTTAATTTAATAGCATAGGAGTCTCAGAAGATTCAGATTGTGTTTCAAAAAGTATAATGGATACTTGAGAACCTTCCATACTAGCTAGAAGGTCAAAGATCCCAACTCAGGGACTTGGAGGACACTAAATGGACCCCAATGATATTGCAGAAACAAAAAAGGATACAGCAGAAGCAAAAATATTATATAGCTAATGTACATAAAGAAGAGGTTACAAAAGACACATGCCTATCATGTTCAACCTATGTTAAATGTAGTAGGATGAGATAATCATCATATATTTGTATTTATATGTATATTGATCCAGATGAAGGCAAACTAAAAAAAACAGTGAAATTACCCAAGTGTGTCTTATAAGGACTCCAGCAATGGCAATCAGATTTCTCCTGGGATCCCCATACTTCCTACAGTATGTTTAACTTGCATGTATTTGGGGACAGTATGTCCCTAAATATATTTTCTTTCTAAAGGGGTTTCTAACTCTGTGTTACTGTATTTCTACTTGACTTGTGACATACAAGTTCCCTAGTTTGTTCCTTGTATTGATCTTGAATACAGTAAATGTATAAATAGTTATCAGATCACCTCTTAGCCAGACATTCCATCACCCTCATTGTTTTGCTGGCTCTTCTCTGAACTTTTTCCAGTTCCATAATATTGTTACATAGTAACTTTTTTTTTAAGGCACAGAACCCAAAACTGTACCATGTAAAGGGTTAAATTGCTGAATATATATATATTTTCCTTTTATTACATATTTTTTAATTGAAATTCTCCCCCACCTTCATTTTATTGTAAAAATGTAACTTTCCATAAAAAAAGATTTGGGGAAAATACACCCTCATTGACTTTATTATGCCTACAAATATTCAGACATGTCACAAGACATCAGCATAATGCACTCCTAAAATGTTGGGAGTGTTTCAATCTGACCTGACAAAGTTGACCTGGTTCATTTATAAATCTTTAGAAATCAGCAAATGTTTGCAATTTGACAAACTTTGTATTGGCTTAGCAAAACTGCAACACTTCATAATAAGTCAATGCAAAAGCTTCAGGATGGTTGCTAAAAAGCAAAAAGTTACAAATATTTCTAAGAGATGCACACATCTGTGCAAGTTTCTGGTTGAATTTTAATCACTAAATCAAGGAGTGGTGCTTCATGGATTATGAATAACCCAAATGTGTTAAGTTTGTAAATAGGCATAACTCAAATTAAAGCAACCTATGCACAACTATTTTGATCAGCTTTAGCTCTTGACATACTGTAGAATGTTATAAATACCATTGTAATAGATAGTAGCTACCTACTCAGTGACTTACCAAACTTTGATTGACCACTAGTGCCAGTGGCTATTTGGGGACCCTTCTGCATAACTGTTTCCCTTAGCCTTTCATTCATTATTTACTAATCCCCAAGCATACACTCCCTGCATGGTCTTCTTCAAGGCTTATTGATTGGTACCCCATCAATACTTTGCTCTTTACTATACAGTATATATGTTTACCATATATACATATCTTCTACTCTAGTGGGGTCTGAGATTAGTCCGTAAAGGCACTTCACATCAAAGCACCCTGCCACAGCATTAACACCGTTCTGCTGGAAGAATACTTGCAATGTAGTGTAAAAAAATGGGTTAAATATCAAGGAATGCAAACTTCATTTGTGGTGTAAAATGGACTTATAGAAGTAGTTTCCTCTTTTTTCCCTTTTGCATCAGTTTGCAATTTGTGAAATCAATAGAAGTTACAGAGGCTTCAATGCTGGGTATTTGTGTGGTTTGGGTATGAATTTCTTGACTCCCGCTATGACAGAGGGAGTTTTTCTATCAATCATTGCATTTTCTATCAATCATTTTTTTTTTAAATATGGCACAACTTGTCTGATACCAGCTTCAATACTATAGATTGATGTATCCATTGTATGTCTTCATCATAACAGATAAGTACGAAGTCTGATGCATCAAAGACCCCCCCCATACTCCAGGATTGCAGCCCTTTTATCTTGCTACATGGACCCTCCATTTGCTTTCAATGGGGTCCCTTTCCTAAATGCTAAATGCCTCTTCTAAATATGGTAAAGATAATTTGCACCAGTTTTGTCCATGTTTTTCAGGAGGGAGACTTTAGTAAATGGACATCATATTGCCCGATATGTTTCTTTTGGTCTCAGAACCAATGTCACTTGGAACAAAATATGTCAAACTTTTGTGCTGACGTCATTACACCAGCTAGAAAGAATGATAAATACTGACCATATTTAAAAGACAATTATGCCTACCGGGAGCCGTACACAATAATAATCTTGTTGATTTCATTGTTAAACTATAAACATGCTGAATCTAATCTTGCATCTTAAGTTCAGAAGAATAAGCCTCTAAATATGTTTTCTAATTTACATTTAATAATACTGAGTGAGTACATTTTCAACAGGTTTTGCTGATAAAGGTAATTGTTGGGTATTACAAGCCAATTTAATTTGCACTAAAAGCTATTCAGTAGGAATCGAAGGATTTTTATGTTTGTTACATTCACTTGAAACAGGACAGGGAAGGCTTCGGGTTCAGTCACAGCAGTAGCACAAGTATTGGCCAATTTAATTTACTGCCTCTGATGCTGCTTTGCTAGCGTGTTTTCAGGAGTTGTTCACTCTGCTTGCCCTCTCTGTGTGAGTTTCTTCCCTGAGAACTGAAGTATTTTCCAAGATGTAGCAGATGTCAATTTCAAATTCCTATTATGTAGATGTATGAGCCATAATTTGTTTCGCAGGTGTCAAAGCATTGTTGGAAAACAGGGCAAATTGATAGTTTAAATCTGACATGGAAAATAAATCCTTGGCTCCGTCCTGCAAAATTCATATCTCATACTGTAATGATGCATCTTATTACTTGCACCCTGTGTGCAATCTCAATATGCAATGGTTTATCTAGCTGAAAGATTAACATGAATACAACTGTTTAAACTCACAATATGGAAAATAAACCATTTACAGACTACATTTTCATTTACTAGAATAGTAAGATTGAGTAAAGGTTTAACATCTGGGATCACTCCAATGTGTTTAGTCAGCCCTGCCCTCTGCAACGTTTATTGCCTGGAACAAAAGGACTTTCTTAGCATAGCTGCACTCATTCAGAAAATCTTCAGTCTACATCTGCATAGCCTCAAAAGGTGGCAGCCAAAGGGTGTCAGCCATTTGCTGCCATTCACTGAGGTTACAGCTGCTCTGTTACCATCCAAAACATACCAAACTTCTCATACCCTGTAACCTATGTTTCCACTTATCTTCCTTATAGATTGTAAGCTCCTTGGGACATGGCCTCTTCTAACACAATACATTACAGGCCTATCCTACCTCATAACAAAATGTTAATCTTTACTGTAACTGTCACATAACAATTAATTATAGATCATCTTTAACTGTCCGTGAAATGTCTATAAATTGAATGTATAACCTCTGTTCATTGAATGTATGACATGTTTTGTCATCATAAATCTATGTCCAGGACATAGTGTACTTGAAAAATGAGAAGTAACATATTACCTAAACGTATTATGTCCTGGTAAAACATTTTATAAATTAGATTGTAAGCTCTTCGGAGCAAGGACTCCCCTTCCGAAATGTTACTTTTATGTCTGAAACACTTATTCCCATATTCCCATGATCTGTTAATTGTATGATTTGTTATTTATATGATTTTCACGTGTATTACTACTGTGAAGCGTATGTACATTAATGGCACTGTATAAATACATTTTCAGAAAGCGTATTGCCAATTATTGACTAGGGAGATCTTATGTATAGTACAGTAATCCAAACTCACTTCAGCAAACTTGACAGTCTATAACACTCAATATGTCATTTTGTCTCATTATGTAACTACATCCATCATTATGTTGAAAGGACTACAGTAGGTTGGCAATCAATTGAGTCCAGACAAGATACATTTTTCATGTCTTACTTTCAAATACTTTCTGGACAAGTTACCCAATTATCTAAGCAGGCTTTTGTCCCCTACTATACATAGCACTTATCCTCTAGCTCTGCTTGCAAAAGACTTTTGGAACAATTTTACCTGAATCTCTCAAAACCACTACATGTTTAAGATCTTTTAACACTTCTGCTTTTTCTTACTTTAAAACATGTTTGGAACTGTAATATTAATTATTAGTTATTGTCATAATATTTTGTACCTGCTATATGACAGAGTTATTATTATTATTACCCCAGACATATTTGAAAATGAGAAGCAACTCTCAATGTATTTTTTTCCTGGTAAAGTATTTAATAAATGAATACATTTTAGAAGATTGAACGGTCCGCAAGATGCTTACTGAGAACAAAAACAACAATATACTACTGTTTCCAAACCAAGGTGAAAGTTTTATTCATTTGTACTCGTGAGAAATAAATATGCTTCAACTAGATTTATGAAAGAACAACATTACTATTAAAACCAATGGGATTTTGTACTTTGATACATCTTGCATCAGTTTTGTAGCCAGGAGATATTGATAAGTGACCTCCAAGTTGCTTAAAGAAATGTTAGCATTGGAAGGATAACACTATATGGGCTATTTACAGTTTGCATTTGAATTTATTATTGGTGCAGGCACCAAATGTGCAGTCACACAAATTTACTTTGCAACCCCTGACCTTACACCTGCTGGACAGATCAAAGTTTCTGAATGTCTCTCTGTGATATCATCCTGGATGGCCCTCCGTCGACTTAAACTTAACATGGGAAAAACAGAGCTCCTCATAATTCCTCCCAAACCTTACACATTAGTGTTGGAAGTACTATCATTCGCCCAGTAGCCCAAGCACGCTGCCTAGGGGTCACACTCGACTCCTCTCTCACATTCAAAACATATCTAAAACCTGTTGTTTTCCTCCACAATATTACAAAGATACACCCTTTCCTCTGTTGCTCCACTGCTAAGACTCAGGACCTCATTCTCTCCCGTCTCGATTACTGTAACCTCCTACTGCACGGCCTTCATGCCTCTCCCCTGTCTCCCCTATAATCTATCCTAAACGCTGCTGCCAGAATCACTCTACTCTTTCCTAAATCTGTCTCAACGTCTCCACTGCTGAAATCACTCTCCTGGCTTCCTATCAAATCTCGCATCTTGCACTCAATTCTCCTCTTCACTTTTAAAGCATTACACACTTCTGCCCCTCCCTACATCTCAGCTCTAATTTCTCGTTATGCACCATCCTGACTCTTGGGTTCTGTTTAAGGATGCCTTCTCTCTATCACCTTTGTATCTAAAGCCCTCTCCCACCTTAAAACTTTATCACTGACTGCCCCACATCTCTGGAATGCCCTTCCCCTCAATGCCCGACTAGCACCCTCTCTATCCACCTTTAAGACCCACCTTAAGATACAATTGCTTAAAGAAGCATATGAGTAGCAAGCTTGGCTAATACTATACACATGATACATAAAGCTTGGCCCCTTGCAGATGCCCTTATCAGAATGCCCTCCTACTGTCTCTGTATGTTCTTCCTACCTACCAATTAGATTGTAAGCTCTTCGGGGCAGGGACTCCTCTTCCTAAATGTTACTTTTAGGTCTGAAGCACTTATTCCCATGATCTGTTATTTGTATTACTTGTTATTTCTATGATTGTCACGTGTATTACTTCTATAAAGCGCTATGTACATTTAGGCCTCGTCCAGGGTGGGTAGAGGCACGCTGTCGCTCTGGTGCTGCGCCCTGCTCAGCCGCGCTTTTCCTGGCCGGCTAGGTGCGCACGCGTCTGGGGCTTCGGCCTCTACGTCACGGAGCTGGTTCGCCCTCATTGGGGGAACTGCTCACGTGACACGCTTGCCAGCGGCAAATTCATATTTGCTCGCTCGGCAAGTGGCTGACGCTCACCCGCCCGCTCAGCACTATATAAATAAAGACAGACATACATTTCATTGACACAAAGCAAAAAAAGAAAACGGTGCCAATAACGTGATCACTTGGGGTGTGATCATGTGGTCACAAATAACCCCTCTCTACATTGGTAAAAAAAGCAAAAATATGATGCGTTCCCTGTACATTATATGTGCGCCAAGCTGAGGGGTTAATATTTACTGGAATTAATTTAAAATAATATTTTATCATGTACAGGTTGGTTTAGATTATTTTATCTATGTATATGATTGCCAATATATACATAAACAAGACATAGCTAATGCCAGCCTGGAGAAGGTAATAAAAGTGCAGTTTTCTGCCATTAATCCCATTCCAATAAGTATTAAAACATGATAATACCTAGAAAAGCGGTATCATGACTATTTTTAGAATAGATCCAATATTTTTAACAGACCGGATAAAAAATGTGTTATTTTTAGTGGCACAAGACTGTTTTATAGTTACAGTACAAGTGAAAAATAACCAAGGGCCTCCTTACATCCCTTTTTCATAAATGCCTAATGTTCATCTCCCCTATAATGGTCTGAGTCCCATGAAGAGTGCCAGGAGGCATAATGTTTTCAAATAGTAGGGAGAGATCTTTTAAGGATGCTTTCTTCTGTTTAGAATACAAGTAAATGGAGGGTACTTGATGGGGGACTGGTACGGGTACTTGACGGGTACTTGATGGGGAACAGCTGTCAATTTAGATGACCACTATAGACGTGCTTACATTATTGCTTTTCATAGATTATTGACAATTGACAAAAATAATAGGGAAGTGACAGATGTACTGGGCAAAAGTAATACCTTTACAGATTTATTGATGAATTTAGATATTTATTCAGCTACCTAAAATATGTGTACCATAAGATAAGCAAGTGAAAAATATAGATTTGACATTCACATAAGGCAATTGTTAGGAACCTTATTAGACAAGTGCCTTACAACTGACACAAAGATTTTTAATGCAAAATATGTAATATAACAATCCCTTTATAGATTGCGTATGGAGTGACTCCATTACAAGCGTTCCACAAATCACAAACAGATGCACATGGAGCAAAATAAATACCAATATCTTGATGTAATAATGTTTAGAAATTCAGAAATTGAAAAGTTTTTAAATTTTATGGTGAAACACAGACATGTAGCCCCCTGGATTTCAGGACCACAAAGGTCCGATTCTTCGGACCAGTACAGAGTTAGCTCTTCGTGTTCCACTTGAGTTTGGTTATAAGGCAAAGACATACAATAACAGTTAAACTATGATCTGTTGAACATAGCAATATCGTCGTTGTAGAGGTAAAAGTTATTAACTACATTCTTTGAGTACTGAGGAAAAGGCGATTAAATGTTCTTTTCGACATTATTTCAAAATCATACTTAATGAGTTTTATGTTTCGGTAACTCTGAGCTATGAATAAATAGGCACTTAATTAGTTTTTCAATAGAAATATCAAGAAAGTCCAAGACAGGAAGTGCCTAAAAATGCACTTAATGAGTTTTACCTCTACAACGACAATACCTCTAAGTTAAAGCAGTAAATATATTAATCAGATTACTCTTAAGAGTTTCTCATATACAGTGCATCATACATTTTTTTTAAAACCTTGCTCCATAACTGATGCAGCAGTTTTAATCTTAGTGAAAATGTCAACACCAGATTGTACAATTTCATTATGTGCTTTTGTGTCATATGCATGGCCTCAAGGATTGTAATATATCACTTAGCAACAATGCAATGCTGAGATAAAAGGTTTAGATCTTTAAAGTCGATTAAGTATTGAATGTGTACAATGTTGGATACAAAATCTAGCAGATAAAAGGATTATCATTCTTTCAAGAAATATATATATATATTGCAGAATAAGTGAGTTCTTCAGTATTAGGTGATACCTTTTTTATTTGGACTAACAATTTATGTCATAGGACAAGCTTTGGAGAGTTTTCTCTCTTCCTCAGGTCAGCAATACTGGTTTACAAAGGTTTCTATGACTTAGGAATTGGGGGGGAAAAAATAAAGAATGTAGAACAGAGAGATGTAAGTGAGGTGGAGTTAAATATTGCAAAGCAAGTATAAACCAACCTCATACTGATGATACGCATCAAGGTTAAAACATGTCTGTGAGTGGTTTGACTTGCTTTGCTAGTCCCATGCTGTGCATAAAAGCTGGGTGAATGGTGATGCATCAACTTAAATTGGCTCCATGTGTATGGATATTCCAGGCAAAAGGTGACACATTGTGTGCTCATTTGCATGTCATTTCCTAGAATCCCTTGCTGCAGTGGGAGCACTGTATGCTAGGTGATAATGGTTGAAAGGCAGGGTGGCAGACAAGTGATATTCTTTATTGGCTATATATATATATTATTGGATGCTACACAGTTTGGAGCCTTTCAATATTAATACACCAACTAAATGCCTAATCCAACACAGCTCATATTTGATGCTAGACAAGCACCTACAGTGTTCTTCAAACAACCGGAATCAACATATAAACGACAATAGAACTAGGCCTGTCAATGGGTTTACTATACTCAATCAATTCTAGTCTTGACAACTAAAGAATTCTAGCAAATATTTAGTTGTATTAGTTCTAAACACAGGCAAAGAGACAGCATAACTAAGTGGAGTGAACATGATTATAAACGTATATACAGTATAGCTCAAAATTGTGGCGCACACAGACTATATAGCCTGAAAAGGCTTGTGTCGTGTTCGGTAAAAACAAAGCAATAAATATATTTTCACTTTATATTTTGTCCTGTGCTGGTAATTAAATGACCTCTGGTGGTTTTGCTATATATATATTTAATATAAAAAATTCACTGTCCCAAAATATATAAGGATGACCCCTTACCACCAGGAAGACCAAAGGTAACAGGGATTGGATCACTCACAATGAATCAATCGCATTATATAGACTATTTCTTACTACCATCCTATCTGAGGGTTATATGATTTGTTACACATTTTAAAGGATTTTAGATGGGAGAAAGAATTCATTTGGATTTTTCGCTGCGTGAATTTCCTCGTGAGTACAGCAGTGACGATATCAGAGACAATCTTACTCTGCAACAGATGTGACTGCCACTCACATTTGGCCGTGTGAGTGTATATTTATATGACTCTTTCCAGCACCCTATTCTAACATTTTATTTGTTCTATCACCATCTAACATATCATCCTTATCATTATTCTCTTTTATGTGCGCTCGCTGTTATCTTGTATACATCTATCAATTGAGGATCCAGGGAAGGTTCTCCTTCAGCTGAGCAGCAGCGACAGTTTGGGCCAGTATCATTTTCAATACTCTCGGCGTCTCCCTGCCGTTTACCCAATATCTTATATCTGCATATTTCATACCTTGTTATACTTTATTTGCACATTTAGGTAACGCCCCAGTGTCCCCACTCTCTACTTGGGATATCTCTCTTGGGATATCTCTCTGATCAGCATCTACCTCCCCTGTTCTAGAGGAATCCCCTGCAGGTTAAGCAGGAGGCTTTTCTTCCTGATGAGCCAGGTGGCAATTGGCTAATTATCTGTAGGTGCAATTAACATAGCTCCCCGCTGGACTCATCAGCCAGATAAAGGCTTTCTATTTGGAGCCCTACTTAGACAGGAGTTAAGGCCCTGTTACACTATTGTTTGATTGATTCTTAAGACAAGACCCTAACTCCCTTTCTAACCATTAACCTGTTTCCCACTCGCCTTTTGCTTCTAAACCTCTGCAACAAATTGTTTCCCCTTTTACATCTACAGCCCTCTCCCATATTAAACGTTTCTCACTAATCTCTCCCTATTTATTGACTGCTCTTCCACTCAATATTCATGAAGCACCTTCCCTTTCCACATTCTAAGCCCATCTGAAAATTCACCTCTTAAAATAAGCCTCTCATTAAATTATCTGTCTGTCTACTACAAACTCCAGGTGAACTTGACCTCCCTTGACTGCACTTTTAATAATACCATTTTACTTCTACTGTGTGTGGAGTTCTCCCAACATACCACTTAGATTGTAAGCTTTTTGGGATAGGGTCTCCATTTACCTCATGTTATTTACCTGTTGCACTTATCCCCATAGTTTGTAATTGATTTATATTGTATTGTAATTCTGTTGTGCTGCATACATTGTTGGCGCTATATACATAAAATTATACATACATACAAAGATGTGGCAAAGAGTGATGGGCACCAAATTCATGCCCAATATGTATATGGGATACCATACTGGGAACACCATTTAAGAGGGAATAACAAGAGGTATGTGAAGAACCTAGTCATATAGTGTAGATTTATCAACAATATTTTTTATTTGGAAACTATATGAACAAAACCTTTTACAGTTTTTACCCAATTTAAATTTAAATAATCACAAAATGGTGACAGGCAGGGTCAGCATTACAGGGAGGAAAATGGAGCAAGATCCAAGCCGGGATTAAAAAATGAGGTTTTGTTTTTGTTTCAATTTGGTTCAGGCACGAGGATTCAGGCCCTTGGCTCTGATTAATCCAAAACGCAAGAAGTGCCATGACTCGGATTCGGAATACAAAACCGGAAAAATTCAGTGGGTCTTGGATTCTGGAAGTCCCAAATCCCTCATCCTTAAATAAATAATATATTATAGTCTAAAGAGAGAAGTGAGGGTTTGCGGGGATGGGGCAAAGAGAATGGATTTGATGTATAAAATATAAAGAGGAGATACATTGCAGCTGAAAAGGAAGACTAAGGTGAGAGTGTTAGAAGTATATTGGTTGTATCTTGAATTTAATGCTAAACATTAAGTACATTACATCAATTGACAACGGCTGAATGGATTAAGGTGCAGACATCTTGACCAGCCTTGGTTCTCAAATCAGTGAAGTGAAGGCAATTTGTTGATACACATGGTCAAAAATTAATTACATTTGATCTTTATGCAAGTGTAGCCAGGTCTCCCCCCGTTCCCCCTTACCTCCCGGTTAGTAGCACTGCGGGGGAGAGTGTGCGGTTGCAGTGGGAGCCACTCCGGGGCACTGCAGAGGCACTAGGGTTTCAGGAGGCTGCGGGCAGCTGTCGGAGGGGCGACCAGGTCGGCGGGGCTACGGGGTGGTGCGATCGGAGGACGCCGCCATCTTGGGCGTTATTGCGCATGCGCAGAGATGCATATTTGCAACAGCCAATAGGTACAGGCTCTGCAGAGGGATTACAAGTCCCAGCAGCCTCTGGGGCTGAACACCACATGAGTGAGGACAGCTAATAGGGCTCCTGGGCATTAAAAGACTAGACTCTCCAAGACAGCCAAAAGACCAAATGTAAATATAACAATAAATTGGAAAACAGCATAAGGGATAATAACCTCCCCAGATACAGGAGATACCCATAAACTACCAAAGTCTATTCTTATGGACCAATATATATCTAAATAAAATACAACCATCTAAACACAGCCCATCTAACAGATATCTACATTTGTACATATTATCTTAATTAATAAAATGCATAACTCAAATATGCTTTTTTTTAAACTGAAGCTATAGAAAACCATATCTAGCTAGTAATTTAATAGGTGCCAGATTGGTTTTACCTAAAAAAAAGTACAAAATATTATACAACTAATAGAAGGAAAACAAAAACAGTATGTAAATAACTAACTGATAAAATCCAACAAATGAAAAACATAGGGACAAACCACAAGACATGAATGTGAGGGGAGGGTGTGTGAAAACATAAGGGGAATGCGTGAGTGGAAAATAACCACCCAGGAGTAATTAACATGCAATGTCAATATTTTGGTCTAAACCAAACATCTATACCGAATGTAAACTGTAGGCTATATTCTTAAGCATTTGAATAATGCATCGGCATGTCAGTTATCAAATAAAAAAGCAAAAAGTAAGATAATTCATTTTTTTGATTATAAGAAGCATCCCAAACTGAGGTCCTCATTTAGACCCTTCGGGGTCATGGTATTCAGATTGAATATGAATCTAGCTTCCATCTGTAATAGAATCTTGTTTCTATTTCCTCCCCTACTTGAAACATGAGCTTGTGCTATTGGCATACACCAGAAAGTAGCCAAAGTGTGTTGTAGGTTCTTAAAGTGTCTTGCAACTGGTAGATGTCTCAGTTCCTCTTGGTACGAGGTCTGTAGCAGGGTCTTTCTGATGGATGACCTATGGAGAGCAATTCGTTCCTTCAGCATCCTTGATGTTTTACCCACGTAGTATAAACCGCATGGGCATTTGATGATATACACTACATATCTTGATTCACAATTCAAAAAGTTATTAATTTTGATGGAAATTCCACTATGTGGATGAGAAAAGGATTTCCCTAGCAAAAGATACTGGCAATTGATACAGCCTTTACATTTCTATACCCCATGGTGTTGTTTCAACCAAGTTGTGGGTGATATATATTATCTACCGGATCTGCAGATGTTAATGTGTCTCCCAGGCATGGTCCTCTTTTATAACAAAACAGAGGTGGTGTTTCAAAGTATTTGCCAATCTTTTTATCGTTGGACAAAATATGCCAGTTCTTCCTAATACTTTGTTGTATCAATCCTGATTATGTACTGTAGGTAGAGACTATATAAAATCGATCCATTCCAGATTGTTTAGTGGTCGGCTTAAGGAGTTCCTCTCGAGTGGGAATTCTTGCCTTATCAAGGGCTTATAGTATCTCTTCTTCCTGGTATCCTCTTTCTCTGAATCGCGCTGCCATTTTTGTTAATGCAGTGTTCACCTCCAATGGGTTGCTAGTAATACGTCTTGCTCTCAACATCTGTGAGTATGGAAGGCCTCGTTTTAATGTCACCGGATGATGACTACTAGCATCTAACAGAGTGTTCCGATCCGTTGGTTTATGAAAAACATGTGTGCCAGGTACCCCATTATTGACAAATACCACTGTATCCAGAAATGCAATCTGTGTGTCACTATGACATTCCGTAAATCTAATGGTGGACGGTATCTCATTAATATGGGCCACGAATTGTAACACATCTTTCTCCGACCCTGCCCAAAGTATAAAGATATCATCAATGTATCTTTTATAATGTACGATACATTCACAGTGTGGTGCATTAGCGAGCAGATGGATTTTGTTGTATGCATCCATAAAGAGATTCGCGTAAGATGGGGCCATATTTGACCCTATCGCCGTCCCCATTAGTTGTAGGTAGTAGGACCTTTCAAACTTAAAAAAAATTCTTGTGAAGAATTAATTCAACTAGAACCATAAGAAATTCTGCTGGTGGACCATGCAGAATAGGGTATCTTCCCAATACATCTCTGATAACATCAACTCCGTCTTGATGAGCAATGTTTGTATATAGACAGAAGACGTCTAGAGTAAGCAACAGAACACCATTCAAATTGTGTTTGATCTCAGCCAGTTGGTTAATAAAGCTGGTTGTATCTTGTACATATGAGGACATTTGTTGTACTAGCGGCTGCAAAAAATAGTCCACATACTGTGAGAAGGGGTGGCACAAAGAACCACGTGCCGATATTATGGGTCTCCCTGGTGGCGAAGTTAGAGACTTATGAATTTTGGGTAGTGAGTACATCACAGGTATTACAGGAAACTCCTGTGTTAGAAATTTGGCAGTCTCTTCCGAAATCCATCCATTGTTGAGACCCATATAGAGGATGGAGTCTACTTCCTTTTTGTAAATAAGGGTAGGGTCTGTAGGCAGTTTTTTTATAATGCCTGATATTGTTTAACTGCATAAGAATTTCAACTCTATAATATTTATGACATCACTACAATTCCACCCCCTTTGTCTGCAGCTTTGATAATAATGTCAGTATTAGATTTGAGGGATTTCAAGGCATTCTTTTCATCTTTAGACATCTATACCGAATGTAAACTGTAGGCTATATTCTTAAGCATTTGAATAATGCATCGGCATGTCAGTTATCAAATAAAAAAGCAAAAAGTAAGATAATTCATTTTTTTGATTATAAGAAGCATCCCAAACTGAGGTCCTCATTTAGACCCTTCGGGGTCATGGTATTCAGATTGAATATGAATCTAGCTTCCATCTGTAATAGAATCTTGTTTCTATTTCCTCCCCTACTTGAAACATGAGCTTGTGCTATTGGCATACACCAGAAAGTAGCCAAAGTGTGTTGTAGGTTCTTAAAGTGTCTTGCAACTGGTAGATGTCTCAGTTCCTCTTGGTACGAGGTCTGTAGCAGGGTCTTTCTGATGGATGACCTATGGAGAGCAATTCGTTCCTTCAGCATCCTTGATGTTTTACCCACGTAGTATAAACCGCATGGGCATTTGATGATATACACTACATATCTTGATTCACAATTCAAAAAGTTATTAATTTTGATGGAAATTCCACTATGTGGATGAGAAAAGGATTTCCCTAGCAAAAGATACTGGCAATTGATACAGCCTTTACATTTCTATACCCCATGGTGTTGTTTCAACCAAGTTGTGGGTGATATATATTATCTACCGGATCTGCAGCTGTTAATGTGTCTCCCAGGCATGGTCCTCTTTTATAACAAAACAGAGGTGGTGTTTCAAAGTATTTGCCAATCTTTTTATCGTTGGACAAAATATGCCAGTTCTTCCTAATACTTTGTTGTATCAATCCTGATGATGTACTGTAGGTAGAGACTATATAAAATCGATCCATTCCAGATTGTTTAGTGGTCGGCTTAAGGAGTTCCTCTCGAGTGGGAAATCTTGCCTTATCAAGGGCTTATAGTATCTCTTCTTCCTGGTATCCTCTTTCTCTGAATCGCGCTACCATTTTTGTTAATGCAGTGTTCACCTCCAATGGGTTGCTAGTAATACGTCTTGCTCTCAACATCTGTGAGTATGGAAGGCCTCATTTTAATGTCACCGGATGATTACTACTAGCATCTAACAGAGTGTTCCGATCCGTTGGTTTATGAAAAACACGTGTGCCAGGTACCCCATTATTGACAAATACCACTGTATCCAGAAATGCAATCTGTGTGTCACTATGACATTCCGTAAATCTAATGGTGGACGGTATCTCATTAATATGGGCCACGAATTGTAACACATCTTTCTCCGACCCTGCCCAAAGTATAAAGATATCATCAATGTATCTTTTATAATGTACGATACATTCACAGTGTGGTGCATTAGCGAGCAGATGGATTTTGTTGTATGCATCCATAAAGAGATTCGCGTAAGATGGGGCCATATTTGACCCTATCGCCATCCCCATTAGTTGTAGGTAGTAGGACCTTTCAAACTTAAAAAAAATTCTTGTGAAGAATTAATTCAACTAGAACCATAAGAAATTCTGCTGGTGGACCATGCAGAATAGGGTATCTTCCCAATACATCTCTGATAACATCAACTCCGTCTTGATGAGCAATGTTTGTATATAGACTAGAGACGTCTAGAGTAAGCAACAGAACACCATTCAAATTGTGTTTGATCTCAGCCAGTTGGTTAATAAAGCTGGTTGTATCTTGTACATATGAGGACATTTGTTGTACTAGCGGCTGCAAAAAATAGTCCACATACTGTGAGAGGGGGTGGCACAAAGAACTACGTGCCAATATTATGGGTCTCCCTGGTGGCGAAGTTAGAGACTTATGAATTTTGGGTAGTGAGTACATCACAGGTATTACAGGAAACTCCTGTGTTAGAAATTTGGCAGTCTCTTCCGAAATCCATCCATTGTTGAGACCCATATAGAGGATGGAGTCTACTTCCTTTTTGTAAATAAGGGTAGGGTCTGTAGGCAGTTTTTTTTATAATGCCTGATATTGTTTAACTGCATAAGAATTTCAACTCTATAATATTTATGACATCACTACAATTCCACCCCCTTTGTCTGCAGCTTTGATAATAATGTCAGTATTAGATTTGAGGGATTTCAAGGCATTCTTTTCATCTTTAGACAAATTGTAAAAGATGGTTTTATGACTCTTGACCGCCTGTCTAGTATCTTTCTCAAGTAGGCCCATAAAGGTTGTGATGCTATGATTGACCACATGTGGGTCAAAAGAGCTAGATGGTTTAAATTTATTAGTGGGTATTCGCTCAGCCTGATTCTGGGATTCCAACCTTGCTTCAGTGTTAGTAAAAAAATCTTTAAGCCTCAAGCGTCGATTTAGCTTAAACATATCCACCTCCCAGTTGAAGGACTTTTGTGAGTAGGTGGGAACATATGAGAGGCCTTTGGTGAGTACTGACGTTTCTGCTGGTGTCAATATATATGAGGAGATGTTGTGTATTACAGTTTGTAGCCCTTCGCTGACTGGGGCCCATCTTCTCTTTGCTCGCATGCGGTAGAAATCTTTGGTTTCCACCCCCCCTCCTGGTTTGTCTCGTGTACTTGAATCGTGTACTGGGGGTTCTGAGTGAGGGATATTGCTGGATCCTAAAAAAAGCACTAGAGGTGGCGCTATTGTCCTGAGAATCAGAAAAATCAGTATCGCTGGTATTGCAACTAATGCGACGGAGGCAAGGTACACAGACTGCTCCCCCTGCCCTTGTGACAGCGTGGATAGACATTCTCCAACCGATTCTACATGGCTACATGTGGCAGACGCCGGAGAGAAGTGCAGGAGCTGTACCAGCGTTCTATGAGAGGGGATACTCTCTGAATATCCACTGCTATTTGCCATCTATCTTCTGGTAAGCGGGTACTTCAGCCACAAGCAGGATACTATTGGGACTTTCATCATTGTTATCTATGTTATCTTTCTTTTATGATATATTAAATGTTTTTTAATCAGTCATCTGTGTGATTCAGCTACATTGTTAGTTATTGTTAGTTAGTTTGTCTTTGAGTGTTTACAGTATTAAACTATGTGTTCTTGTTGTTTTTTTATATTTCATATCTGATTACGTCCTGCGGAGATCATCATTGGATCTGCCATACACCATCTGGTTGTATAAATTTATTTTATTTTATATTCATTGTGAGCGCCAGTGATATATTCTTAGTTCCATTGCTACTATCTGACCAGGGGTCAGAGTTATATCCAGGCTGCCCTTCATTTATGTATTTATGTATCATTCTTTATATTAGTGCTACCTATTGTTTTTTACTGAGTATAGTACTGTGCAACTGTGTTAATTTGCATGTGTTTAAAAACCAGAACCCTAAAATGCCATTTTCTGCATTCGAAAAAAACGAGTCAACACGCGGTAGGGTTGGAAGAAATCCCGCGCCATGACATGAGTATTCCGAGGTATACAACACGTGAAATGTTCGAATAACGGCCACTGCATCTGTATGTACTTTGAGGCATGTTCTCTTGAAGTATATACTCACAGGTAATCTTGTAACTCGGGAGATAAATTATTGCTGGAAATCCCTCAACTGTGTCGGTGAATATACTGGTCCCACTGTATGCCTTTTGCAATTGGTAGTAGGGCTGAACATTACATTGAATAATCCAAATGGCTGGCAAAATGTGAACACAGTGCAGAAACATTAACTGGAACTTCATTTCAAGAATTATGTTAGGACATAGGAGCAATGATCTGTCTGTTGTCTCTCTATCTCTCTCTCTGAATTGCTGGGAAGATCAAACAGATCATGACTGGTTGAATGAATCATATGCTGAATAAATTGGAATGTTGCTAATGTTCAGTAAGACAAATGTTGTCCCCATTTCCAAGGCCTACAGTGCTGTAGCAACACCTGCAATACCTAAACTTGATTAGAAACATCTATCTAGACTGAAGCAGTTATGTTCTTTTCAAATGTCCTATTAATTCTATATCCCTACAGTACTTTCACCTCACACTGAACTCTTTGTTTAAAATGATCTAGCTATTCCTCAACACCATCAACTGCTTTAGTGATGTCTTAACTAAATAAAACCAGAACATTTCTGGATAAAGTTTCTCTTCAAAAATTTTCTGCTCCGACTGGACCGTCTCTGGGATGTTTCTTACGCTGATGTTATTACGTCTGGAGCGGTTATCTGATTCTTCCTGGTCATCTCTTTTCTTTATGCAACTGTGCCTACAGTATTTGGAACTCTGTGCCTTCCTATGCTCTGGTTTCTAGGTCAGTTGTTCTTTCAACAATAGCTGCCAGGTCAGTACTAATGTCCCCAATAACTTTTTGAAGGTAATTTTGGAAGGACTGCTTTAAGTCGTATAGTAGTGACATCATGTCTCTTAGTGCTGTAGGCCTCATCTCTGGGTCTGATTCTGAATTCTCCTGCTCGTCTGCGGGTCCACCATCTTAATGGGAGTCGTGTGTCTGCCTCTTTTGAAAGAAGTGAGAAACCCCACTTCCTTTTGTTTCTTTTTCCTTTAAGGGGCATACCGGAGGGTTTTTCCTAGGTGCTGCAGAATTTTTATATCGTGAATGCTGTGTTTTTTAGTCGCTGACCGCTTCTGTTTTTTAACTTGGTAATGACCTATCCCTTAAGTCAGTCATCTTGTTATGTTCCGTACATGCGCCCACAACAATTATTTTTATAGATTAAAAATAAATTAAATTATAGTGTACAGCTCTTTCAAACCTTACAAATAAACACCTGAATACAAGACTTGTGTGGTTTCAAAAGGCTTCTTACCCTATATTTTTTATTCTATATTTTGGCGAGTAGAACTCCAAACAACAATTGATTCATAAGAGTGACATAAGAGATTCTAAATGTTGGGTAGTTCTGTTTTTGTTGTACAATCTTAAAATAAATAACTTTGAAGTAAGAGAAAAGTATCAGGCCCACTAATCCAAATGCCTTGTACGAATCTAGCAGATGATATTGCACTTATTATTGCGAGGTTAGGCACTAAATGGTGTGATTTGCACGAAAGCCATGCAATGGCAGCAAATAATGGGTCTATCTGTAATAATATCCCTTTTTTCATGTACATTTAGTCAGGCTGGTTTCCTTGGCTATTAGTCTGCCCTCCCTGGCAGTAAGTCCTGGTAAGAGCAGGCCTGCCAGGAGTATCATAGGTTTCCCCACTCACAGTAGCTTCTTGAGTGACAGGGGAGGTGGTGGGACTAGGCCTGTGTGTGTCCAATCACTGGATTCAGACCTATGTACCTACTTCCCTTGTACTTAAGGAACTGCACTGCTAAATTTAGTCAGTGCCTCTACCTCCTTGAGAAAGGCTGGTCTACCTTAACAACTGTGCAGGACTCTGCCAAGTTTCTACTCCCTTCCCTAGGAAAGTGGAGGGGCAGACAATACCCTTTACTCCACCAGGGAGTAAGGGAAGAGCATGGACTGCTCAGGAGCCCTTGGCCTGGAGTTCAGGTTCCGAGTATATCCTGAGGGTGAAGCCCCAAGAAGTGAGCTGTGTATGCTGTAACATCTGCCAGTGCACTAAATAAAGAGATCCCGTTGAAATATATCCTCGTGGCTGAGGCTGCAATCTATCAGTGGGAGTGGAAGTGAGTTCTCCTGCAGGGATTGTCTCCACATCCCTTGAGCCTGCAGAGATGGAGGCGCTGAGAGAGAATCAGATCCTACTCCAGAAGCCTGTCCTGTCTCCTCCTCAACAATGCAGGAGACTCAGATCTACTGTGAGCCAGAAGGTATGCACCACAACATGTAGTAGTGATATCTCCCAGAAGGTGGGGGAAACACCGTTACATACTGTATATACAGTTGTGTGAAAAAGTAAGTACACCCTCTTTGAATTCTATGGTTTTACATATCAGGACATAATAACAATCATCTGTTCCTTAGCAGGTCTTAAAATTAGGTAAATACAATCTCAGATGAACAACAACACATGACATATTACACCGTGTCAAACCATACTTGTTCAGTCTTTTTCTAATTGTACTGTCATGAACTTTAACATTTAACATGCTAACTGAGGCCTGTAGAGTACGGGATGTAACTCTTGTTTTTTTTGCAATTTCTCTGAGCATTGCAAAGTGAATTGGGGTGAATTTGCTGGGACGTCCACTCCTGGGAAGATTGGCAATTGTCTTGAATGTTTTCACTTTTGAATAATCTTTCTCACTGTAGAATGATGGACTTTAAATTGTTTGGAAATGGCCTTATAACCCTTCCCAGATTGATGAGCAGCAATAATTGCTTCTCTAAGATCATTGCTGATGTCTTTCCTCCTTGTCATTTTGTTAACAAACACCTGAAAGCTCCAGACCAGCAAACTGCTAAAACGTCGGCTTTTATAGAGGTGGTCATACTTGCTGATGATCAATTAATCATTTGATTAGCAGCACCTGTCTGCTACTTAGTATCTTAATTCCTGTGGAAGCAGTAAGGGTGTACTTAGTTTTTCACACCTTTATTCTCCATTTCACACAGCTTCTCCATTTTGGCTTTATTTTTGTTAAATAAATCAAGACACAGTGTAATATGTCATGTGTTGTTGTTCATCTGAGGTTGATTTTACCTCATTTTAAGACCTGCTAAGGAACAGATGATTGTTATTATGTCATTCTATGTAAAACTATAGAATTCAAGAGGGTGTACTTTCTTTTTCCCAAAACTGTATTATTCACAACCTTTGGTACGAGATTCATTCACTTTTTTGTACTTGGTCAATGTACCTGTGAAGCTGCCTATAAGGCATCCATATATGCAGATTGTCACGCCAAGTTTGAATATGTGCATCTAGGCATGAAAACCCTCTGTTGCATATGCCGGTACAGTCTAATCAGTAAACACAGTCTTCTGGATCTCAAAACGGCAATAATTTAAGCTGTGTGTCTCGCCAGCCAGGCTCTGCTCCATGGATATTCAAATTTGATCAGCTTGGAGTATTTTATTTAGCACAGCGCCTTCACTGTTTCAAAGAGGTTATGCACCTCTACTGTATTTCCTTCATCCGCTGTGATTAAAGGGCTGAACATGCTGAAAGCCATTAGGAGACCTGTGAACAGCAGTGTCTTTAAAATTTCAGGCTTATACAATCTCAGTATCCCAATCAGAGCCCCAGATGTAGCTCTTTACCTTCCGCCTTTACAGCTATTACCGTGGCAGAGTGTAGTAACCTGACATGACTTTTTGCAGGCCACCCTATGTGTTTCATAGCTCTCGGACACTCCAGCAGGGGGCGGCCTGCACTGAGATTATCTGGCTGTATTTATAGAGGCCCTTTTAAAGTGATACTACACTTATTTATTGATTACCACAAATCAGATATATTATGCAACCAGATGAAATGTTGCGGACGTGTAATGGATAAATTGCAAGTAATAAGGTTGTTACAAATAAATGTATAAATACACAAATATTACAAATAAGGGCAGATCATAGCAAAAGAATAATAACAACAATCCTATGCATGTACAAATGTACATAACAGTGATCAATCAGATCTTAAAATAATAGGTCTTAAAACGATTCCTCCGGGTCACCTAGGTTGGGCTCGTTTCAATAGTTTATGTAGGCAAGAAACATTCTGGATCTTCAGACTGGAAACAATTTATCCTACTGCTCCGAATGAAGAACTTGATGCTTCAGTGATAATTTGATCAGTTTGATTCATTTTCTTTATAATCTTAACAGTATTATTGGTTCCATTAGATTTGTATACAATATGTTTTTTTACCTTTTGTTTTAAAAGTAGATGTGTTTGATAATTCTTCCATATTTATAAATGGTTTTGTTACATGAAAATATTTTTAATATATGAAATATGTATTAATGATACAATTTTATTATTCTTTGATTTTATCTGGCATTATTTTTTAATATTTTTGTTATTATCTCATTTGAAGAACCTTGCGAAAGAGAAAGGAGTCGGCTAGTTTTGTCATGTGTATTAACCTTCGTTGCATACAGTATGTAAGTCAGGTGCTAACAAGTGTGATGTGACAGATTGGGATGAATTGAGAGGAGATACAGTATTATTCATTTGAGTGACCTTGTGAGTTGAAGATTGAATTGGCTAGATAGCTGTATGTTTTAACCCTTGTCCCATATACAAATCACATGCTCACAGGGGTGCCGTACGTGACATATATAAAGGTGTTGAATTACATAGTGTTACTGATTCATTCTGTTATAGGTAGGTCTGAGCTCACCCAGTTCTGTTTTGTTAAATATACTGTATTTAAACAGTATAATGTAACATAATTTAGGAGTAGGCTACCAGGTAGTTTGGAGATTATTTTATTGATGTTATGTTAGTAAAAAGTACATACTCCAAAGCTGAAGAAGTCAGAAAAGGATTTCAGGTATCAAAATTTGATTGATCTGGTAAAATTCCCCAAATGTAAGTATGAAAGCTACCACCTTACGGTAGGATGTTTTATGATGTTATGTTAGTGGGGCCATACAACTGAAACCTGAAAACAATAAAATATTTTTATGAAATAGAGATTTTTATGTGAAGTTCAACTTCATTATCCATACAATTTAACATGTTGCTCAGCATAAGAATATGAACCTTTTCCCCATAATTTAGCAAGATGTATTAATGATATTTTCAAGATGAGTGTTGACCCTATGTAATGGATATTAAATTGACAATCCTGAACATTCCATCTGCCTCATTCAAACTGACCAGTCTCTCTAAATCACCAGGATTGTAATGTTTATGACGCAGAAAATTCTATTAAGGCTAGAGGACTGTGAAATGTCATATACGAAAGGTAATAACTGAAAGAAAAAAAAGGAAGTTGCGGGTGGCATAAATTAGCATTTCAGAAGTGCTCAGCTGCATTACAATGTTATTCCATCTCTGATAAAGGGCAACAAGATTCCGTTTTTATCCTAAAGACTCTACTTTACCTAATGAACTTGTACAGAGGTAGTTCCAGACTCAGTTTCTCTGTGCCGAGAGAATCTGCGGTCGGATCCAGCTGCGACAAATTCTCTGTAGGGGTCCCATTCAGCAGAATAGATACCCTGCAGGCAGCCACAGGTTTTACTGTCACCGAAGCCGCAGCATTTGGCTTTTCTCTCCGTGGATCCGGAGACAGTAAGTCTGGCTACATCGGCATTGTATGGGTCCCTAGAAGAAACTGAAAGACATACTAATGGCTCAGCATGTATAGATACTGAAAATAACATCATTTATTTTCTTTTATAGCCTCCAAACATGTGTTATTGTATTAACTTAATTGTACTAATAACTGAAAAACTTTAAATCAACCATGATAAACAATAATTCACTTTTACCACTCAGGAGGTTAAATGATTCTGTGCATTTAATGGTTTTAGTGGCTTGTGAATTAGAGGGAAAGTGTTTTGAGCAATATCTAATTAGCCATTCACAATACCAGATACTATATGAATACCGGACTGAAGAAAGACTGCTGCAGGGATTTAGAATTTGCATTGACTGGGGAAATACTTAAGCAGTACCCAGAAAGTACACAATGATAGACAGTCTGAAAATAATATTATCAATTTATGTTATAAATTTTTACTTCTCAAAAAGGGACACTAACCCCATTACCAGTAATAGCACTATCTAGATTACAATCGGGATTCAAGGTTCATGGTCATTAAGGTCACTGTTAGTGGCACTGAGATGATGTCACTATCATTTTATGTTGCAGTTCACAAAATATGCTTTGCTTTTTCCTTTTTGAAAAGTGCCGGGGGAGATACTCCCCTTCGAGCATGTGTCCCCTTCATCGGTCCCCAAATATGAGGGACCGATTCCAAGACCCAGGGTGGGATATCTTCAACACAGGAGACTGGCCCATCTTTAAAATGGAGTCAGAAGACCCACCCTTTGGGCACAGGAGCTACTCTCGGGGGCTCCCGAGATACGCCCTTGTTTTTTGTTTATCCCTTTTTACAATTTTATTATTATTTTCTTTTTCCCGTTTTAGCCCTCTTGTCGCTTCCCCTGTCTTGTCTACCTTTCCCTGCCCTCTCCCTTTCCCCTCCCTCTCCAGGGAGCATGGATTCCACCCAGAGCGTCTAACCGACACGATAGTTTGGGACACATCCGCCAGAAACCTCAGATATAATTTCACAAGTAAGTATGCAGATCACTATATATATCATTCCCTGCTTCGTAATACATGGCGTTAACATTAATCTCTCACAATGTGAAGGGCTTTAATAGCCCAATCAAAAGAAAGATTGCCTTTACAGATTACAAAAGAAAACAAGCGGATGTGCTATTTCTACAAGAAACACACTTTAGTAATAATAGCTCCCCCAAGTTCCTAGATAGGGGCTTCTCCCAATTTTATACAGCATCAGCATCGGTCAAAAAACGTGGGGTAGCCATCGTATTTAACAACTCAATCCCATTTATTCTCCAGACAATCAAAAAAGATGTAGATGGTCGTTATATCATTTTAACAGGGACCATACATGAGCAGCCTATTACGTTGGCCTCCCTCTACGCGCCCTGTACACAGGATGCGTCCTTTTTTGACAGATTCTTCCGCCTGCTAAACTCAGCAGCTAAGGGATACACTATAATAGCAGGAGATTTTAACATCACAATGCAATCCTCAATAGACAGATCAGGGGGAAATGACTCCGATAATAAAAAAGCTCAAAATTCCCTGCACAATGCCCTGAAAGATAATCAATTAGTAGACATATGGAGGGAGCTCCACCCTACGACAAGGGACTACACTTTCTATTCCCACCCACACACCTCATATAGCAGAATCGATTATCTCTTCGTTTCGTGCCACCTGGTCCCTAAGGTCAATCATACAAAGATCCATGATATTTCATGGTCTGACCATGCACCAATTGAGCTCAGGTGCAACAATATTCAGACCAATAGACCAGGCGCAAACTGGAAACTTAATGAATCCATTCTTAAAATACCCGAAACCTGCGAAACGATAGGTCAAGAAATAACTCAATTCTTTGAGATAAACACAGGCTCTGTGGAGTCCCATATGACTTTATGGGAGGCTCATAAAGCAACGCTAAGGGGCATAATAATTAATCTCACTGCTAAAAGAAAACGAGTGAGGGATTCCAAAATTCGGACGCTCCAATCCAAATTGAATTCCCTTTCATCGAGTCATAAGACCAATCCCGATCCACTTACGACACAGGAACTTAAAGATACAAAAATTGAATTGAATATGTTATTGACTTCCCGGGCAGATAACTCCCTATGTTGGTCTAAGAGGAAGTTTTATGAAAAAGCTAACAGGCCGGATACGATGCTGGCGCGCGCACTGAAAGATAGGCAATCTAAGTTTAATATCCAAGCTATACGCTTACAATCGGGTGTACTTACGGCCAATCCTAAAAAAATAGTGGAAGAATTCGGTTCATTTTATGGCTCCCTATACGACGGTAAGAAGGTGGCACACAATAACAACACGAGCAGCGCACTAAGAGATTTCTTAGCCAGCTCAAAACTGGAGAGATTGACAGAGCTAGACAGAGAAGCTATGGGCGCTGACTTCACATTGGAAGAAGTGTCGCAGGCCATCAAGGAGCTTAAGCCATCAAAGGCACCAGGCCCTGATGGCTTTTCGGGGCTTTATTATAAGAAATTTTCCGAATCACTTGCTCCGAGGCTGCTCCAAATGTTTAATGCTATCTTAGCAGGAGCCCCTATTCCTGGGGACATGCTGCGGGCGTCTATATCACTTATACATAAACCTGGCAAGGATCCGCTAAATTGTAAAAGCTATAGGCCAATATCTCTAATTAATACCGATATCAAAATATATGCGAAATTATTGGCCAACAGATTAAGTCACATCCTACCCAGACTAATACACCCAGATCAGGTCGGTTTTGTTAAGGGGAGGCAGGCAGCGGATAACACCCGACGATTTATTGATCTGTTGGAATTGGCTAACAAAAATAACACACAAAGCATGCTATTAAGTCTGGATGCAGAAAAAGCTTTTGATAGGATAGACTGGCCATACTTAAAAGAGACGCTCGCGGCATTTGGCTTCGGAAATCGGGTGAGTAGAGCGATTATGTCACTATACTCAGGCCCAACCGCCAGGGTCATACATCAGGGCTTCCCCTCGGTCCCATTTCAAATCCAGAGTGGCACAAGACAGGGATGCCCTTTATCTCCCCTCCTGTTCGCCCTATGTATTGAACCCCTCGCGGCACGAATTCGAGATAGCCCGGATATCTCAGGGTTAAACGTTTACTCCCAATCACATAAAGCGGCCCTCTATGCTGATGATATCCTATTAATTATCTCCAAACCCCTTACGTCATTACCTAACCTGTTTGACCTACTAGATAAATTCTCCAAGGTCTCAGGTTTCAAGATTAACCAATCCAAATCTGAAGCTCTGAATATCAACCTCCCTAGACATACAGAGAAATTACTGAAACTAAATTTCAATTTTAACTGGCAAAAGAACTCGATAAAATATTTGGGGACCTATATCACCAAAGATGCAAAAAGCATCTATAAAGCAAATTATCCCAAACTGATCTGGACTCTAAAACAAGACCTAATCAGATGGTCTTCCAAGAAGATTTCTTGGATCGGAAGGATTCACAGCGTTAAGATGAATCTACTTCCCCGTATCCTATACCTCTTCCAGACACTACCTGTGCCACTCAAACTGAAGGACATACTCTCACTTCAGTCTGGAATATCTAATTTTATCTGGGGAGGTAAAAAACCGAGAGTAAATAAGTTATCTATGAAGAGACCTATTTTAGCGGGTGGCCTAGCGGTACCCTGCCTGTTGTCATATTTTAAAGCGGCTCAATTAAGCCAGGTCATACAATGGCATTCCGACCCCAAATTAAAAAGATGGGTTGAGCTCGAACATGCAGCTTGCTCCCCTTTAGAGCTTAACAATTTGATTTGGCTACCTAAAACATCAAGGAAAAACACTATTTTACCGCTCACCTCAATAGCTAACTCCTTATCTGTTTGGGAAGCATCAAGAGTAAAAAACTCACTTACTTCAGCAAATTCCCTGATGTCACCCATTTGGAATAATCCTAGCTTTGCACCGGGTCTTATTGGTCATAATCACTCAATTTGGAAACAAAAAGGCTATACTAGACTCAAAGATCTGGAGGGCCATGATCTAAAAATTAAATCTTTTGACCATATCAGACTAGAAAAAGACATCCCCCACACTGAATTCCATAAATACCTCCAGCTCAGATCATTTTATAATAAATTTGCCCCATACCCCCCATTGGCGAATTTTGAAAAGCTCTGTCGGGCAGAAACCGACACTAAGGGACTCATATCTACGATATACAGAGAGGTAATCGAGCCTGCAATCTCAAAGCACCAATCACCTACATTCCGTACCCAATGGGAAAGGGACCTAGGGGAGACCTTGGACGACGAAGAGTGGAATGCTATATTCATAGGAGCCGCAAAAAGTTCTATATGCACCACACTGAAGGAGAACGCATATAAAGTTCTTATGAGATGGTACCTCACCCCACTCAAATTATCTAAGTTTATACCAGGGTCCTCCCCATTGTGCCCTAAACAATGTGGAGGAACAGCTGACCTGTTACATATGCTGTGGTCTTGCCCGCTGATATACCCGCTATGGGAAAAGATCAGAAATTGGATCCAGAGAGTTTTCGATCTCACTATTCCCCCAGACCCGTGGCTGTTTCTCATGAATCAAAATCACACAATAAACTAATTGCACATTTTGCTCTAGCTACGCGGTGCGAGATCGCAGCACTATGGAAACGCCCCGATATTCCAATTATCCCAAAGATTCGGAATCGTATTTGGTTTATCTGCCAGATGGAAAAGTTAACGAGCTTAGTTAATGACACTGGTGACAATTATCTAAAAGTTTGGGCCCCCTGGCTTGCCCAAACAGACATCCCTGGGGTAGAGCGTAACACAATTTGGCTATAATAGTAATAAATGCGTTCTCCTTTGGGGGCATGAGAACCAACCCCACACCTAGAACCTCATACTCCTTACGCCCAATCACTTATTCTACAGAAAAGCCTCACTAGTTGATACATAGTCCTCACGCTGTCCTGGTGTTCCCCAGATATATTCTTATTCTTGTCCTTGGATACACCTTCCCCCTCTCCTTCCCCCCCACCCCCTCCTTTACCTCCTCCCCCCCACCCCCCACCCCTTGGTTTTTTTTTTTTTTTTTTTTGTTTATATATTATTATTTACCCCAGTACCTTACACATGACGATTCCCACTCACGTGGTTAAGTAGGGCTCGAAAAACTACGTGAGTTTATTATGCTCTTGTTATTGTATATGATATGCTAAATATGCACCTGATGTCTTTTTTTTATGTATATCATGCATTTATAATAATAAAATACAAGTTATAAAAAAAAAAAAAAAAAAAGGGACACATTGATAATACTATACTGTACTATATAATATATATATGAGAGATGCTAAAAAAATGTCCAGGGGGGATTCCCAAAGAAACCCCACTAGTAATAGCCAAACAGAAGAATAAGGACATCCGCACATGGAAATATGATGGCATTGGTAGCACCATGCAGGCTTCTGCGCAGGCCTGATCCAAACCTAGGCTTGTGATCCCTGGAGCAGATAAGTCTTCTCATGTGTTAACGGGTGAAGGATGCAAGGTTGATTGAGGCCTGACAGACATCACTACCAGATCAACATACGAGGTGGTCACTCTTGATAATGACATTGTCACTTTTGATCACAAAGAATGTGAGTGAACTACATATATTTTTCCACTTGAATCACAACTATCCATACTTTTTTGCTCTATATGTGTGTAATTTTTGTATGTGTGTAATTTTTCTCTTTATATATACCCCTGGATGTTAATGCGCTTCTGACCCTGCGCCTCTCAAATCATGTATGAACTTGGTTTGAGTCCACTCCAGGAGCAGCATCAATTTAGAGGGCTGTATACATTTTATTTTTTCACCTTTATTTTTCACATTTACCCCAGTGTGCTCACTTTGTTTAAATTTATTTAAAACGGTATTTGTCTTTGATTCTTGTCTTCATCAAAAAGTAATCATACATTGTGAAGTATTTAATTTATGATCTCAATTTTGCATGTGCTTTGAGATATCCTCTGTTCTGCACAAAGCTTCAAACAATGTATCAGTTAAGCTGACACTTATATACAAATATATATTATGTTGTAATTTTTGGGGTTCCTTAGAGCTTGCTGGGTATCTGTGTGTTTATTAACTTTGTCCAGCTGGTCACAGCTGTTTTGGAGGTCAGTTGCCCCTCTCTCCCAGGGTTGAAGCTTGTGCACCCCACTTTCCAAGTGAGCAGGTCTTGCATGCTGCTGGTTGTGACAGATCCAATGCGATCATTTTTCCTCTAATATAGAGGTAAATAAGAATTTTAATCAGTTAATGTTGGGACCTGCTAATGGTCATGCCTTGCTGTCGCTAGCAGGCTTATAACACTTTGGCCAAAGGGTTTAACTAAATGACCCTTGTTCAAGAGCTATATAGGTATTTCACTGTGTATTTTTGTCATATTGGATCTAGCTTTGCGCTTCTTTGTTTTTTGTTGTAAGCTGTGAAACATCCCTAGCGTTGATGTCCCTCAACTTAGTACATTACATGGGATAGTTATTAATCTTTTACAATAGCTTTCACTGAGGCAGGGCTGGGGATCTATCCTCTGTAGAAACCAATGATAAGAACTAGAGTAGCAAATATTCTGCATTATACTGTATGCTATTTTAGTTTTATGACTTTCTACAGCCGTTCATTCTAAAAAAAAAAAAGTGAATTTGAAAGCTAATGCACTTAAGGGACATTGAGGTCTACAGCCTCTATTTAACATGTGATAAAATCATCTTCCATGTGATAGGGATGAAGATTTAATCCCCATGCAATTGATAGATGCAAGAGAAAGCGGTTTTCCCAACATTTTGAAAATGATCCTATATATCAATGCAAAGGCAACAAACCACACAAAAAGTCCACTGTACAATTGGCTACAGCACAGTTAAAAATGGGTTAACCTCTATTAAAGTGAATGTAAATTAAAATATTGCTAACTGTGCATTACCTTGCTACTGCCCATTTACAATACTGGGGTAGAGGTATTTTCATCTTGAGTCAATCCAGTGGCACTTTTTTTTAGTTTTTTAAGTATATGCAGCATTTGATTACCTTTATTGGAAACTAATTACCTAAGCTGCCTATCAATTCATTCTCCAGTGATCAGCAAAAATCCTGCTTTAAAGGGTTCGCTAAATGGCTGATTTTCAGATTCATATCAATTTCAGTCAGTCAGTGTAACTCAGCAGCTACAATGTATTCTTACATTACTAAGGTAACATTATCTAGTGTTACAGTTTGCAGCTCAAACTGCTGGGAATATTAGCAACAAATTATCACAAACAGGAAAGTGTTACAAACATGTTGCACTGCTGGGGAGGTGGGATAAGCCTGCTATAGAAATCATAGGATGCTCAGTAAATTAAAACTAATTAAAAATGGCATTGAGTTGAATAAAAAAAGAGAGTTGCATTGTTGAATACAAATGTCTGTTCCTCTGTCCTTTTTTTAAATTATTGTCCCAAAACTCAGCCAGTATTCAGTTGGAATAAATCCTCCTGGATTACAATTTAAAGTATGTATGTATGTATGTATGTATGTATGTATGTATGTATGTATGTATGTATGTATGTATGTATGTATGTATGTATGTGTATATATATATATATATATATATATTTTTTTTATAACCAAATTTCTGACATTTACTCAGTCTCAAGCATTAAAATGTTGCTGTGCATCAAATAACACTTCAATTTGCATTGACACAAAGCATTTGGGAAAGCAACTGAAAAGTAGAAAGCGCCTGCATTAAGAAGTATTTTTTTCATGTTGATTCAAAGAAAGAAACTTCTTGAAGAAGTTTCTCTAATGTCTCAGGTTTGCCATGGATGTACTGAATATACCACCGTAGAAAATCCTAATAACTGCCATTCAAATCAATGACAGTTAAATAGGAATGACGGTGTGATCACCCTGATCAGAAGTTAATGACTCCCTGCATTAGATTAATAGGTTTGCTCATTTGTGATAGCACAAAAGTGTGAAGTTAATCTTGGAGTGAAATGCGTGTCACGCCATGGGATGCCCTAGCATCAGAGTCTAGTTACAGGAGATACACAAGTGGATTGAGCTGAGAGTTGTTGTTATGCTGTTATGTTGGCTCTGTAGCAACTAAGTGCTAGTTTCCTAGTGCTTTGGGAAATCAAATTGGCCACCTGTTGCGTCTTTGCCAGCAAACCATCTAATGAGGACAATTTTACTACTTTCACTTTACTGATTGAATGAGGCGGCCTACAACCCCCCACCCCCCCCTTTCTTTTTTTGCACCAGTACTTTCTCAGTGAACATGTTGATTTTGACATTAAAACAAATAAGATGATGCTGAATTTAGGAGGGCTATTCTGTTTTAGAATGTATGCTTTAAACTAAAAAAACTATATCATAATTATGCTCCTGTCAGTTTGTATGTTCTGCTGCTTGTCTTTTAACCATGTTATGTATCATCTGATATTTAGCTTTATCTCCCTGAAATATATCTTTATTGATTTTCTGAACAAAACGTGTATGCATAAAGAATATCAATACAATACAGTATAACAAAAAAGTAAAGCTTTGCAAATATACAATAAGATTATAAATCGTTCTGTGTGATCATACAGTATAGAATATGCATATAGTAAGGCTAAAGAAATAATAAAGGAAAATAACTAGCTATATCATATGAAACAAAGAAACAGAGTTAAGTCATTGAGAAACTGAGAACATGAAACTTAATCAAAATCTTATGGAACTGAATCGAAGGGGACCAAATAGAATACAATGTTTCCATTCGTTGTGTGTGTAAGTGTCTCTCTTAGCAGTATGTCCGAAATCTGTTTGGTATACACATCTGTAGAAGGTGCATTTGACTTTTTCCAGTGGGCTGCACTAGAGCGCCTGGCAACAGTCAGAAAATGTGAAAGTAGCTTAAAAATTTTGGTGAACCCTTGCTATTAATACTGCCCAACAGTATCAAACATGGATTTAATGGAATTTTTATTTTGAAAACCGCTAAGAACAAACTATACTTTCCAGAACTTATGGGCAGGCTCACCATATATGTCACCCCCGATTGGCCACATGATCGCCAGCACAGCACTGAGGTATTAGGTCAATTTGGCACAATCGAGGATTACTGTATAGGACTTTTCCTTAACCAATGTGGAGATAGAGCTTACTTTTGCTTGAGGCCAAATTTTGGGCCAGCCTACATCCTAATTGGTTACTCTTAAATCTACAGAAAGTTCAACTAAACACATATGTACATATACAGAGTAATCGACTGTGTATGTTAGAGAGAGAGGCCGTATGTATGATTTCCAGCATGCAGGAGGTTAAACTCCTCTGGAGAGGAAATCTACAAGTTCACCTGGTTAATTCAGTCTGAACTCCTGATTGCTGTCTACCTGAAGAGAGACTTTCTGCAACCAGTAAGGACGCTGATTGGAACAGTTCCCCAGGCCTGCTGGACGCAGGGCCTGCTGGGACACATACCCAGCAACAGAATCTCCACAGTCTGCTGAGGAAGCCGAACTAATTTGTCCATGAGGAACCCGAGTTCCACATCCTGCTAAGGAAGAAGAGCTGCCCTTCCTGCAAGATGTCACAGTTCCCAGAGGGATTACCTGGAGACTCCTGGGACGGATTCCAAGCACCTCAAGTAAAGACTTTATATTTTAATTCCGTACATATTTGTAATGTTTAAAACTGGAAGTAGTCTAACTAGCCAGTTGGTTAGTTATTGCCATTGCTGTGTAGCTGGTCTCCCTAATATGGAGTATTCTTTTATGGTTTATGTTTTGTCTTAAAGGGACAGTGTATCCAATACTTTGTTGTGGATGTGGTGTGTAGGCTCTTACTGACCCTACCGAGATTATATATATATATATATGCAAATACAACTGTATGCTCATCTGCATGTCTTAGGCAGGTCTGCAACCCCGCCTTTCCCCATCATCACCCAGCATACAGCACTTCCACTGCAGCAAGGGATTCTGGGAAATGACATGCAAATGAGCACACAGTGTCACTTTTTGCCTCAAAAACCATTTTAACATGGTTCCCTATAGGCTTAAGCTTGCTACATGGTCACAGCTTTGAGCACAGCCAGGGTTAAGGTGCATACCCAGAAAACCACCCACAGACATCTGTTTCGACCTTGATGGGTCTCATCAGTGTGGGGTTGATTTTAACTGGGTATGCATGAGAGGCTATTGGATAGGATATACCATTACTTAACTCAGTATTATGGTATAGCCTATCCCATAGCCTCTCATGCATACCCAGTAAAAATCAACCCCACACTGATGAGACCCATCAAGGTCGAAACAGCTGTCTGTGGGTGGTTTTCTGGGTATGCACCTTAACCCTGGCTGTGCTAAAAGCTGTGACCATGCAGCAAGCTTAAGCCTATAGGGAACCATGTTAAAAATGGTTTTTGAGGCAAAAAGTGGCACAGTGTGCTCATTTGCATGTCATTTCCCAGAATCCCTTGCTGCAGTGGAAGTGCTGTATGCTGGGTGATGATGGGGAAAGGCGGGGTTGTAGACCTGCCTAAGACATGCAGATGAGCATACAGTTGTATTTGCATATTTGCTTTCCTGTGGAGGGTTTTTGTCACTTTTTTTACTCACCATAACTTAACTCAGTATTATGGTATATATATATATATATATATATATATATATATATATATATATATATATATATATATATATATATATATATATATATATATATATATATATATAAATGTAAATACAACTGTATGCTCATCTGCATGTCTTAGGCAGGTCTGCAACCCCGCCTTTCCCCATTATCACCCAGCACACAGCACTTCCACTGCAGCAAGGGATTCTGGGAAATGACAATATATATATATATATATATATATATATATACACACACACACACGTGCGCGCACACACACACACACACACACACACACACACAGACACACACACACACACACACACACACACACACACACACACACACACACACACACACACACACACACATATACTTGAAGAACGCAATTTCAAACATTTATTTTGTACATATGGCAACAGGAGTCACAGTAATCCATTTTTTTTTTAAATAGGAGTTTGGTTTCCAGAAAGTCTCATTACTAGTGTTGCAAAACTGGTAAATCGTCCAGAAAGAACCACGCTATCCCAAATTGCTAATGCATTTTTTATTACGGAATTTTTCGAGATGAGAGCATGTCCATTTTTACTGAAAGTCAGAGTAGTACATTTACATTCATTTAAGCATTATCTGACAAATCCAACTGTACCTAGTGTTTAACTTTAAAGCTGCTATTTTGAAGGATTCTGATTATCCAGTTTACCTAATTATCTCGTAACTAATATACACTCAATGAAATGCCTCTCCAAATTAGTATATAACTTTGAATGTACAGTATACAATGATAAAATGATGGCAGCAAGATACAAGGCAAAGTTAAAAGAGATAATAATCTCAACTAGAGTAGACCTAGTGTGGGGACAAGGTAGAACTGAATAAATTGAGGGTAAGTTTCTGCATGTAATTCTAGGTGGACATACAGTGTCAAAAATACATCGCAAATAGTGTCACAATGAGGAATATTTCATAAATCATCCCAGAATACAAATTGTGATTTATCCCAATGACAATGTCTAAAGACAACAGTGTGTCAAGTGAAAGAAGAGTAAAATGAAGGAAAATATCTGTAACTCATTGAGGGTGTGATAAAGGAGTGAGACTAAAAGAGTAGTTGCAAGTGAGAAGCTAATTGTGGTGCTGTAATGGAGACATAGATCCGAATACATATAACTCCATTAAAGTGGAGTTAATTCCAAATCGGGTAAAGAAAAACAAAATAAGAAGGGCGTTATTATTCCAATTTTAAGTTGGTATTCATTAACATTGTGGGAATAATTTCTGGGTGGGATGTTCGGGCCAAAATCGCGATGCGGGAATACCGTTAATTCTGCATTGCAATAATATTTCTATAATAGGCTTCTGTAATATCTATTACAGAATCCTAGTGTATGATAGAGATGACATTAGCCTGATTTATGCCTATGGTTACCAAGTTATTCCAAAGGGATTAATACACAAAATAAAAAACAATACTTAACCCCGTTGGCCACCTTAGGGCTGTTCTATAGTGCACGCTGGTGCGCGCGCGGGTGTGCGTGCGCACAGCGCCGCGCATGCACGTGGCTGGCACATTTCGTTTACATATTGCAGGCGGTGATGCAGGTGGCTAGGGGGCGTGACAGCATTAGGGTGCGCTCTGATTGGCCTGCAGATCGGCAGCAGCGCGAAAATATAATTTTCTTCTGTCTGCCGCGCCACCACTCACGGCCGTGCGCGTCCCATCTATAGAAACGGATGCCAAACACAGCCAACTATGATTGATGCGCGCACGGCAGAGGAATTGCGAGCACTATAGAACAAGCCTTAGTGGCTAGAAAACTTTTTACATACAATGCTTTACGAACTGCGAAGGTAATGAAAGGGTTACACACTCCTGCCCCTCCTGCCACCACCCTGGGTAGCAAACCCACCCTCCTAGGGGCACCTACTTAAATCACCCACCTCTTAGTCTAAATATTGTAATGTGATTAATTGCTATTTTTACAAATGCAGTGTTTAGCCGCTTTAAAATTTTTTTAATCGAATTTGATATTTGTATTAGATCCGATAAAAAGTGCTTTATTTTTGGCAGTACAACATTGATGTATTGCACAATAAAAATAAAGCACTTTTGTTGGCAATAATTCTGCATTTTTAGGTTACCGCAGCTTGATAGGCCATTGTCTCTAAAGCATGCCAAAAGTGGTCCAAGCCTAGAGTGAAAAGATACAGTGCGCAGCTAAATAAACCTATAGTACAATTAACAACTAATGTGAAAGTGAATATAGTGCACACTTGTATGAACCCTTAATCAAGGAATAAAATATTGTGCCATACAGTATCAGTGATACGTGTCATTGGCGGCTGCAGCTGTATCATATGAGGTGGCTCAGCACCCTGACAGCACTAGACAGAAAATGACAAAAAACAAGAGCGCAAAACCGCAATAGTGAAGTATATCAAATATATTATGGTAGAATAAAAGGTGAGTATTCTGCGTACATCAAGGAAGCGACTGACCCGCCGAAGAGACCTCCCTTCCCCGCTGAGAGAGAGACCGCCCTTCCCCGACTGAGCGAGACCACCCTGCCCACTGAAGAGACAGCCTACACGTAGACTTCCCACCCCCCTATCCCAGCCAAGAAGAAGCCAGGAGGCCAAAGATGTTTCCGGGAGGGATCCCCCATTGTCGAGATCTGGGTCAAAGGGAAGACGGAGTGTGCAGCGCGTCATCTATTTGGGACGCGGAGCTGACGTCACGACCCCAATCGAGGGCTACCAGAGAGCTTACTTCACCTGCCACAGTTCCGTCGTGTGGTAACCTGCTGTGTAATTTACACTCAATGCGCTTGTTTCATCTACTAAATGTACGCAGAATACTCACCTTTTATTCTACCATAATATATTTGATATATTTCACTATTGCGGTTTTGCGCTGTTGTTTTTTGTCATTTTCTGTCCCGAGCCTAGAGTGCCTGCAACGGATAACATTCCCCAACATACTGCATGTAGTATGTGTAATGGGTATTCCCCCATTCAATCGCAAATAGGGTCTCCTAGGGGAAATGCTACTCTGGTTACAAGGCATAATAGTGTGGCGCAGCTGCTGGCTTACAGGACTCCTGAGTCTCCCGCTTGATGGTATTAAGGGGAAGGTCAGGACAGGCTTCTGGGGACATACCCAGTACGTACTCATGGTAACAGTGCCTCCATCTATTGCAGGCCCCAGGATATGGGGTGGAATCCGTGGAATAGAACGTCCCCCTCAGGGATGAGAGATTCCAGTCTCACAACCGCTTCTTTATAATCAGGAACACTTTTTTTCCTCTGCAGCACACTGTACAGCATACACAGTCACAGCAGTACTTCTCAGGAGTACTCCCTCAGGATGACCCTGGCCTTTCACTCCCAGTCAGGGCCCTGGAAGCAGGCCTAGCTCTTCCACTACCCCTTATCAGAGTAGTGGGAACAGTCTACCAGCCTCTCCCAGAGGGAGGGCCTCAAGCCTGCCAGGTCCCCGACAGCTCGGTTAGGTAAGACTCAGCTCCTCTCAGGGTAGGAGCAACTGACTCAATACAGGAAATGCAGATCATTAAAACAGATACAACAAGAGCCCGCCCCTGTCCCTTATTGGACACAGGCCTGACTGCACTGCTTTCTCTGCCTCACTGATCTGCAGTGAGTGGGGAGAACCCATCTTAACTCCTGGCAAACCTGCCCTTACCAGGGATTATTGCACAGAAATAGGACAGAAAAATAGCCAAAACCTACCAGGGCTATATATGCATGCACTACTGCTGATATTTGTGTGTATACAGTATTAGTTACTAGATTAGTTATCTCCCTGATAGCATCCCTCTCCTTGTACCCAAGCCATGGTCACCAACTGTTGAGCAGGTATTTATTCTTTCTGCCGTACCTGATTATCCTAGTAGAAGAATTCTGATTATCCATGTTATCAATATAAAAAAATAAATCTTTAATGATAATCAAGGAAAGTAATGGAAACTCTGAACACTTGATCTGCTCTAAGAGCTTTTATCAGAAAATCTTTAACCCATTAAATTAATAATAATGCAGTGCACTCAGTGTATGCAGAGTTCTGTGCTATAAAATATTTTATGTATAATAAATCTGTGTCTTGATAGCTACTTTTAAGTTACTGGGGCATAAAGTTACACAGAGTTGATGCTGTGTCTTGTGTGGGGGTCAAAATCAATATAAACATGCTATTAGATTAATTACCAACATTTCCTCACTAAAGGGCTAAATACAGATTTGGGTTCAGTAAAAAACCATAATATCTTTGTTTTCAACTTGTCCCAGAAATGTCAACAACTTGATGAGATGCTTATTAGCTTTTTCTATTAGCGGTTTGGATAATGAAGGTCTCAAAATTACAGAAAGAGCAAATGGAAAAAAATGTGCTTGTACAAAGCTTCACAAACAATGTTCACAAAAAGGTTCCCTAAAGAACAGAACAATTCTCCAAAGTACAGTATGATGGAAACATTAAAAGTAAGAAATATATACTGTACTTGTGTGATTGTTTTTAAACGCACCAATCAACTGCTTTTAACCTACTAAACATATCACTAACAATTGCTTTAGTAATTAATTATTAAGGGTAATTAAATAACCCTTATACTTATAGAATGTCAGTAGGTACTTTCTCTTCTTTCAAATGTCAGCAGAAAAGACATCTCTTCAAGCAAGACGTACATGTACAAACGTTTTCCAGCTAAGGGGCCTATTTAATAAGCCTCAAAGCGGCATAATGCAGTGGCAAAAATTTGCATTGCCTTAAAGACCCTTATTCATTAAGGTTGGAAGGTACGACTGCCATTGACTTACATTATTCTATGTAGTACCATTTAAGCCAGGCCTGCACAACTCGTAAAGCGAGAAGGGCCGAACTGCTCCAAGGAAAAAAAAATTGGGCCGCACGGGTAAAATCATCATCATCATCATCATCATCATCATCATCATCATCATCATCATCATCATCATCATCATCATCATCATCATCATCATCTTCTCTCCTCCAGCACCTCTCATCATCATCATCCTCATATCTCCCCCAGCACCCCTCATCATCATCCTCATATCTCCCCCAGCACCCGTTATCATCATCCTCATATCTCCCCCAGCACCCTTTATCATCATCCTCATATCTCCCCCCAGAACCCCTCACTATCAACCTTTGCGACACGCCCCATCTATCTCTCATACCCCATCTCTCCCCCTCACCCACACACATAATACTCCCCCTCCACATCAAACACACAATACCCCCCTGCACACCACACACATCCCACCCCCCCTGCACCTCACATCATTCTCCCCCCGTGCACCTCACATCATTCTCCCCCTGCACCTCACATCATTCTCCCCCCTGCACCTCACATCACTCTCCCCCCTGCACCTCACATCATTCTCCCCCCTTGCACCTCCAATCACCCTCCCCTGCACCTCCAATGACCACCCCTGCACCTCCAATCACCCCCCTGCACCTCCAATTACCCCCCTGCACCTCACATCACCCTCTCCCTCCCATGCACCTCTTATCACCCTCTCCCCCCCTGCACATCACCCTCTCACCCACTCCACATCACATCACCCTCTCCCTCCCCTGCACCTCACATCACCCTCTTCCCCACTGCACCTCACATCATCCTCTCCCCCCCTGCACATCACTCTCCCCCACTCCACATCACATCACCCTCTCCCACCCCTGAACCTCATATCACCCTCTCCCACCCTTCACATCACCCTCTCCCTCCCCTGCACCTCACATCACCCTCTTCCCCACTGCACCTCACATCACCCTCTCCCTCCCCTGCACATCACCCTCTCCCCCACTCCATGTCACATCTCCCCATGCTAGAGCTGGGGGGGGGCGCGGTTTGGCATTAAACCTCTGGTGCTCCTTTCCTAAGTTGTCGGCAGGCTCAGGGGAGGGGGGAGTAGGAGCGCGTCACCATGCTGGCGCTCCTTCCCTAATGTGTCGGCAGAGCGGGAATTGGTCGGCAGAGCAGGCTCAGGGGGGGAGCGCGTCACCATGCTGGCGCTCCTTCCCTCATGTGTCAGCAGAGCGGATGCGGGGGGGCGTGTTACAATGCTGGCGCTCGTTCCCTCCTTTGCCTGCAGAGCGGTCTCGGGAGGGGGGAGTGGGAGGGGGTGCACAGGGAGCCATAGCGGGCTGCACAGGGAGACCAGGCGGGCCGCATGTGGCCCGAGGGCCGTATGTTGTGCAGGCCTGATTTAAGCTATCTTTTACAATCATTCTTCCTGCCACACTCGACCATAGCCTGGAGGGAATGCTAAGCACTCAACCCAGACCTTAGCATTCCCTCCGGGCTATGGTCGACATTTTGGTCATTGGAAGTCATCTTATACTATTAGAGGAGTTATTAATGCTATAGAGAGGTTAGTTTGTAGGGTACTCAGCATATTGCTGTGTACGATTTATTTTCACAAATGGTTACTCATTGTTTGTTAATTTTATATTCAATTTATTTTTATTTTTAATTTTTAAATTTCATAGTCAGTTTACACATGTATATTCAACATATCATTATCTAATCATTATCCATTTATTTGTAATTTACATTACTCATTACACAGTATATATATATATATATATATATATATATATATATATATATATATTTATATAATATATTTTTTTTCACATAATAATTTAGTCATCCATTCATAGTCACATATCACATAAGTTTCATTGTTACAACCCACACATATTATCACAAATAGGACATCACATTACACACACTGTCACTATACGCACATATATTTAATGTTAAACTTTCACACAATTATTGGTATATTAATAAAACATATGGTATAGCCAGTTATAATTTATAATATACACAAATGCTACACATTGTTATGCCATGTCTTCTTCTTCTTCTGTCCTTGCTTCGAATCCATCTATTTCACCTCCTCTGACTCCCTACTGGAATCTACAAGTATGGTATTATACAGTATAAAGAATCTTTGTATTAATGCTTTTTGTAAAAAAACATGCAACATTTGGTAGTTTATGGGTACCATGAAAATACTGACCCAGTCCTTTTGCGCATATTTTCAACTTTCAATATTTGAATATATATATCTTAAGATAAGGGTTCCATAGGAAATTGTTGCTGGTATTTTTAAAAATAGACCAAATCCTTTATCCATCAAGGTGAAAACATAGGGATAATCATCTTCAGATCCTGTGATTTCTAACTAATCAAGATTGAGATATATATTTGTTATTTATACCTCACTATGACATTTGAATTGAATATCTGCATTGCATAGGTAAAAATATTTTCATCTAATTTCATTTTTATATTTATTTTTTATATGTTTTATACATTACATTTTATTTCTTTTGAATTTTTATTATTGGTTACATATTAAATGCCCATTGTTAACAATCTAGATTTCAAACGGATTAGTTGACATTTTAATTATAACTGTAGTATTTTGGTTGTTATTTTCAAATTGTGGTTACAACCATTATGTGATTAGTAATTCATTCCCTGATAACTCGAAGGGGTCCTCACAATATAACATATTTTAATTGTTGTATATGACGTTAACATTGTATGTTTGATTAATTGGATAATTTATTGGCTAAATGTGTGTAAATATCTCCCTATAAATATCATGAAGGGGCGTTTAGTGGGCAACCCTGATGAAGTCATCATCGATGACGAAACGCGTAGGGCGTGGTTAGATTGCTGCCGCCATTTGCCTACAAACATTGCTGCTACTAGGTGTGAGCTACTGGCTCTTGTGTGTCCCACACGGCCCCGACATTAATACAGAGGACTTCAAAGGCATTGCTTTTCGGAGGGACCTCTTTTGCCGAACACTACGTGGGAGTCGTACCGTTTCCGGTTTCGGCTGCACGAAGGAGGGTCACGTGACGATGCCATTGCCCCGAGCCGGACTGTGAGGACCGAGTCGCAGGCACATGAGAGCCTATCTCATACATGCTTTTTATTGCTGTACCTTTGTGAGTAGGCCATCGATCGATTTTATGTTCCTTGAAATACAATTTTTATTATGTTAATGCACTAGGTGTGCGCCTGTTTTTTCTTTTCTTTTTTTTTTCAGATATGGTTAGGGACTGGTGATCCCTTTAAAACGGGCTGCAGGAATCTGGTTGCGTTTATCATTGGAACAGGACTTTGCATATTCAAGGGTTTTTTCAATTTTTCACTTTTATAATATATATTTTTTATATTCATATATTTTTATTTTCTATTTTTTATTAAACTTACAATATATAGGTATTTTAATTATAATTAGTGTTTACAAAACCGTATTGAATCAATTTATTGTATTTTTTATTCAGTCTATATCATTGTGTATTAGCTAATATCTTGCCGCCTCACTAAACGCATTCATGATTAGTTTTACTGGTTCTTCAAATTATTTACTTTAGTCAGGATAAAATAGAGGCGCTACTTCATTTCTTGTTTGTTCTGTTATATATATATAGCCTCCAACCCAATGGGGATTGGCTAATCAAGCCTATATATGCTCAGTTGTGCGATAGGAACTTTGGCTGAGCATAGATTGTGTTACTCTGTGTTTGCCTGTGCTGATCCTGTCTTGTCCCTGTCCTGTTGCCTTGCTTCCTAGATTAACCCCCTGTGTACTGACCCAGCTTGCCTTTGACCATCCGCTTATCTGGAATACTGAACACGGCTGCCTTTGACTCTCCGCTCTTCTCGTACCCTGACCACGGTATTGCACCTTGACGATCCTCCTCTCTCCAACCCTGACCTCGGCTAAGGTACCCTCTATGATCCGGATCTCTCCTACTCTGACCTCAGCAAGTATTACGACTACCATGACCTCTCCACCCCAGACCTGACTATCCTACACACCGGACGTGGCCCCCGTGCCTGTGGCTGGTGTTTATTGTTATTCCCATCTCAGTACCGGGGTCTCGTCTAGTTTGTGGTGAGCACAGCGTGACAATACGTTACCACAGTGACAATCAATGGGTTTATTGCCTACTGTGTGTTGTATTGTCAATTGTTTTATTGTGTATTTTTTTTTCAACAAAAATGGGTAAAAGCACTAGTAGCCATATTTGGCTACTAGTGCTTTTGCTCATTTGTATGTGTGGGGGATGGAGGTAGTTACCCTAGGAAGGGTGGTGAGGCCTCCCGCATGGGTAACTTGAGGGGTTAACCTCCTAATTACTATAGTACCACTAAAGTACTTAAGCATTTAACCCATCCCACAACCGTGCTGGGAGGCCTAACTAGCCACCCTTGGGAAATTACAGTACACCCTTCACCCACACCATTAAAACACCAGTAACCCCTAATTACCTTAGCAGTAGTAACCGCTAAAGGGACTAAAGAGGTTACTGGTATTTTAATGGTTCGGAATTGGCCCTTTCTTCCATGTTATTGAGGAAGAAGAGTAGAAGAAGGGTGCCTTCATCCTGGCAGGGATAAGTAAAACATTAATTAGTTTAATTTGTGTTTTGCTGTACTGCATATTTAAATGGACAAAAGTGCTAGTAGACATATTTGGCTACTAAAGCATTTGACCATTACTTTGTTGGGGGGGATTGTGTGGAATTAGAGGGGGCAGTAGAGGTGGTGGGTGAAGGGGGTAGTTGCCCTGGGTGGGTATTTAAGACGCTCTGGTGGGTGGTGGGAAGGGTTAACCCCTTAAATACCTTAGCGATTGCTACTGATAAGGTAATGAATGGGTTAACCCCTTCAGCATACCTCCCAGTAGGCCTAACCACCCACCCTGGGGCAACTACCCCCTTTACCCGACCATTTAAACTTGAAGGAGATACCGGGGCCTGTAACTCAACAAGCAGGGTGTCTCCGGGGCTGAAATGAATGTGGTTAAGCTCTGGAGACCCCTTGCTTTATTTTCATGTAATTAAAATAAAATAAAAACATTTAGATCGCCTTTTAGAGATGCGCAAATTGAGGGACCAATTATGTCTGCTCTCACTGCACAGCTTTGCCAGACCAGGGCAGCCTAGTAGAATTAATGCAATGGGACTCCCATTTAGAGACAGGGACCCCTGCTGTGTTAATCCTGATGGGCAATTAGTCTGGCTGTGTGGAATCCATGAGCAGGCTGTGGTCAGGCAGCTTTCAAGTAGGGTTTCCAGGCAGAATATTCGACAATTAATCTGGCTACATCTATAGCTTGAGATGTTATTCTATGTACAGTATGGCAGCTAATTAATCATGATTTACTACATGCCAAAACTTCACACTCACAATAAAATAGAACATACAATACTGTATTTTAAGATCATTCATATACATAGATGTAACCTAGCATAATTATAAAAGACAACAGAATATTGTATTTTACAGTATGTTCACCTAAAAATAAATATTAATTGACCTTCTGAATTTGAGGTTTAAAGATAAAGAAAAAGAAAGCATTTTTAAAATAGTACTCCTTAGATATGATTCGAGGCTGTAATTTTTTTTTTAATTTGTTCCTGGGCAAAAGAATAAAGGCCATTCAGGGTAAGATATTGAGGACACCAGTCAAATCTATTTTTATTGTAATTCATTTGCTTTAACTGAAGTGATCTATGTGTCAAGATTGTTGCACCATGGTATGAAAAGGCATTATTTGTGTTTATTTTGGGCAAAAGGTTAATAAGATCTTCTCACTGTTCCCCTGCTTCCCCTGCCTGAGGGCTGATCAGTTTTTTAGCACATTTCTAATTGGATGGAGATTATATCTCGGTGACAGGGCAAAATGAGGTTGCATTTAGAAATAAATGTGATATTTCAAAGTTGCATTGCCATCACCAGCATAACAGTGTTCTTATATATTTTTCTTGTTTTATTTTTGCCTTGCTTGCTGTATACTATATATACACAACACTCAGATGTTTCAGTATTTCTGAAGCAAAGTGTCGGAGGTCTTCAAAAGGTTACCAAGGTAACCACATTAATTCCCCTTAACCACCTTTGTTATCAACATGAAGTTCATACAAAACATCAAAGACGTTCTAATCAATAGATAGTCAGTCACCTTTGGGAGGAAATAAGACAAACAATCAGACCTTTGTTTCAGATGGGTTTAGACCAAGTTATTAAAGTTATGTTGTATCTATTCCTTCATGTACTGTATACAGGTATGCCCAGATCCATATTGATTTAGCAAATACTGTAGAACAATAATGTGAAGAATGTGGAGATAATTATTACTCTAAAGCTTACTTTTATGAGGACAAGCATATGCTCCTCCCCCATTATAGAAGTAATAGGTATTTTTTTCTTTCTAAACCTTTTCTTACTTTCCCACCTCGTTCTCCTGCACTTTCCCTTTGACCATCCACCATACCTGCCAACTAACTTTAGGTCAACAGTGTTATAATGATATACTGTAATCCTGGCTTTTTATTCACATTTGCTGATACTTACTGTATGTTAGAAACGTTGATATAAGAACGAGATCTGAGGAAACATTGCTCAAGGATCATTATCGCTGTTGATATTTATTATCTTTTCTTTTTCACAGTACTTTAAATAATACTGATGTCACATGTCCTAGCATAGACCATCAATGGGTTTGATTATATACAATCAATAAATAAATGTAAATAAATTGATATTTATGGGCACTTCATGGTTTTCCTCATTGAATTATTTGAAATAAATATTTAAGAGAACTATAAAGAGTTTAAATTGACCTGTATCAGTAAACAAAGCCAATATCATCCTTATCCATTTCTACTAAGAAGCAAGGGTCATGTGGCTGGAAAATAAATCAGAGGGAGAAGTGCTGAAAACTGAGAAAGTATTAGTTTGATTTAGAAATCTTTAGGCCAAGTTGAAAAGTGTCAGGACCCACGCAGCAGGACTGCTTCATTATAAGCTGTGCTGACTGCAACACATGACCTCTATGGTCTATAAGAAGGCACAACTCTCAGAAATTTTTGCTTGACAAAAGCTTTGCTTGCTGGAGTGAGGTTATGATGCTGCTCCCTTGCTTCATTACCTGTAATTACTATATTCTTTGACTTCCTTGTTCTTGATCCTGGCTTGCCTCTGACTTCCTTCTGCCTGTGGTTACCTTGACCCTGGTCCGTCTGACGATTCCCCTGTTTTCTGCTTGCCCTGACCCCTGCTTACTGCTTGCCTTTACCCAGGCTTGCCTACCTCTTTTGCCTGCTCCCCCAGATACTCTCCGCTGCCTGTTGCACCTCTTAAATTAACTCCTGGCTCCAGTTTTATGAGATTACCCCAAGTTATTCTACACTACTGACTCTCCTCCTGGATATCTCCACTGAGCTTGCTAAAAATGTAAAACCAGTGTGAGTGTTTGCGGGCAAGAAGATGGTACAAGATCTGAGCTGTATTGAACTCTCGTTGTTTGGAAACAATCCAATTTGCCCAAGTCATAAATGAGGCAGAACATAATTGTCTCTTATTACTCAGGAAGAGCGAGAAAAGACTGCTTTGGAAAGGATGAGGAAGAAGAAACAATGGAGCTATTCATTGACAGTGCAGCGGGGCACAAAAAGCGTACGTATTGGCTGAAGGCCACTGTTGCAGGGTACATGCAACTACACACGCAGGTTTCTTGACAAGGCTTATTTATTTAGCCTTAAAAGATATACAGCACACAAAAACAAAAATAGCTTTTCATCAGCAAACAAAAGGAAAAAATGGATTTTCATCAGCAAACAAAAGAAAAATGGCTTTTTCTTCAGCAGACCAAACAAAACAGTTCTCTTTAGCAGACAGTCTAAAAATAAGGCAGTTACCCTTTTCTATGCAGGGGACAGACAGTTCATAATTCATCTACTTTGCTCACAGACCTTGTATCAGTAATCTCTTCAGTAGCTTACTCCTCTCTCCTCAACAGCCAGCAGCATGTGTCTACAGCCTGGGGTTTTAACACACCTTGATTAGGCAGCTGGGATCCAACTAATTGTCCTGAGGTTCCCAGCTGAAGTTAACCTAGTCACTGCTGCACTGCAGACTAGACATAGGTTTTCCAGACATATAGCTGGTGGCTTTTATTTACCCTGTCACAGCCCCGAAACATCATTTCTGACTTTTCAATCTCAAGCAAGACATCTAGAACCAGCACAGATAGTGGCATAGTGACTTTTGGAAGCATTGCCATCGTTTTTTTCATTTGGAGCAGACATGATTGTGATGTGAATATGCTGATATTCAGTTTTACCTTATTGTAAGTGTGGAATGTTTTCCTCAATGTTTTAATACACTTAAAATACTCGCGGTGCTGCACTTCTTGTCTTTGTTTGTTTGTGCTCAAGCTGCAGTTTGTGGACTGGATCAACTCTTAAGAAGGCACTGCAAAATGGAGGTACTTCTATTCTCCAAACAAAATTCTAGTAACAGCATGGAAGATATTTATCTTGAACCGACTGAGCTAGCTGTAAGTGTGGGGTAGAGGGAGAAATGGGCGACTCAGCTAGCTAGGAGGGCATGGGAAAGATATGAAGTAGGTTGGCTGCTGACTGAGCTAGCTCAGAGGGAAAAAAACAGGGGGGGGATATATTGAATGCTAATATATTTAGTTACAAAATGGTGTTTAGCAGAGAAGATAAGCATGTTATAAAGTGCTTGAGACAGCCAAAACTATGGTTCAAAAGCATACATAAAATGTTTCCTGATAAAAGATGGTCGGTAGGAGGACTGAAAAGACGAATTTGTAAAACAATGTATCTTTTAGGAGTGGGAGGAGCTGGATCACAACAATTTAACACATTTATGACCTATAAAAGAAAAACTCCTTTTTCTCTTTTAATGAACATAAATCTACCCCAGTGTATATGGTAATTGTTGACATAATACAGTAAAACACATTTAGTTAAGATCAGTTAATTGTCTACATTGTGCTTTTTATACAGTGTTAATCTATATACCAGATCTACAGTTGTGCAAATCTTCATAGGGATTGAGCAAGAAATATATAAAACATGATGAATGAAAGAGGGCCCTTTTTCCTGAACACTGTGTGTGAGCGCGTATTTATATATGTATGTATATATATATATACACATATATACATATACACACACACACACACACACACACTCATACACATACACTCACTCTCTTACGTATACACATGCGCACACACACACACACATCCACTTATACACACACACTCTCCCACTTACACACACCAACACCCCTCCCCTCTGTGAGCGGCCACTCTCAAAATCCTCTCTTTCCCTCTAGTCAGTGGCACTAACAGGAACAGGCAGGGAGGTGAAGTATAGCAGGGACCATGTGTGGTCCTGCTGCTGAGCTCACTGCTACAGTATGTGGGGGTGTCATCCGGCCTGGGCCAAGCAGTAAATTGCCCTGGCTAAATCAGTAGATATATAAATGCTCAGTAATTGAGCAGCAGCCAGTAGGTTCAGAAGAAGTGAAGCCGCCGCATTAACCTTATGTACCGAGGTAAGATGCGGTTGAGGACTTCCAGATCATAAGCGCTGGTGAGTTGCCAGTTCTCTGATATGTCTGAGAGTCCCCTGTGCCCTTAGTTTAGTTTGATTGAGGGAGATATAGACACCATATTAACCTCCAGTATATTGAGGGTACGTTCAGGAGATACTCTCCAATGAAAGAGCGCCACTTCAATGATGCAGGGATGTATATAGGTGTCCATTCACAGTGCTGCTAGGTATGTGCTTGCTGAGTAAAGCATTGGGTCTTCTGCTTCATTCCTCTCACTGCGGACTACAGGGAGTGACAGGTTATCATAGGCTCAATATAAAGGCGCATAATAAATAACCAGTCAGGGTGTCAACAATATTTACTGTCCTTTCTTATGGCATAAATATAGCATTGAGTTTTAATTTGAAGGGTCTGCTAGGGGTACAGCCCTTATCGCGCAGGTCAGCTGTTGTGTGTGCTCCTTTGTCTCTCCTACAGGAGGTGGGAATGGGTGGAAGCAGCGCGCAGAGAAGGTGGGGTCTGCTGCTCAGCCGGGTGAAGGGATGTAGTTATAACCTAACCATACCAGGGACTCGCAGCACTTTAGTTGAGGCCGCATATCCCTTGGATGTATCACTGCTCGCCTGCAGCTAAAATGCATTTGTCGATATATATATATATATTGTGACAAACGTCCCTCTATTGTAGCGCTGACGTCTGTCTGGGTTCTTCCCGACACAGTCTTCTAGGGTTAATTATACAACAAACAGGATCATGCAAAGTATTACGTTGCTTAACTCAGGCTTCTACCTGCTTTATTTTCATCCAAATAAGGGACTGCAGCTTTAACATGTGTAGGCAGGAGGCACTCAGACATTAACCTTCAGCGATTTACTCATATCAGTGTTATAGCATTTCACACAGTGTCATTTTTAAGAACCAAACCAAATCAAATAAACAAAATCCTATCCCATTCAGAGATCTAACTACACAGCAGAATCAGCCTCTCTAACTGCTGCTGGGCCAACTAACCTGGTTCCCCAGTTTAAAACAATGCCCTCTCATTTAGGGTCACTAGATAAAGCATACAGTCTTTTGATTCGGCAATAAACATGTGTTTGTCTTATCTGCTCGTGGTGGGAACTCGGTCTCAAGTGTCCAGGCAAATCCTCTGATACTGTGATACTTGAAGGGGCCGTCCACCCCGACCTGGATGCAGGGGAGCAGCGAAAACCCCAGTCTCCAGGCTCTACGAAGAGAGCCTGAAATGCAAACCTCTCTGCTCTAAATACCTGTGCTAGTGATTAGGAGAGCAGGTGAGGGAGAACTAGACACATTGTAATCTGTGGTCTGGATTTTCCATCCACCAGCCTGAGTTAATGTGAAGCTGTGGAATGGATCATTTTTTAACTATTCCTGCACTTTCTGACCTAAAACGGGGCAGAAAGCTGCCTAACATCTTTGGACTATGTTACAATATATATATATATATATATATATATATATATATATATATATTGTAACATAGTCCAAAGATGTTAGGCAGCTTTCTGCCCCGTTTTAGGTCAGAAAGTGCAGGAATAGTTCAAAATGATCCATTCCACAGCTTCACATTAACTCAGGCTGGTGGATGGAAAATCCATTACACAAACACACACACACATATATATTTATTATTTTTTACACACACACACACACATATATATATATATATATATATATATATATATATATATATGTGTGTGTGTGTGTGTGTAAAAAATAATAAATATATATGTGTGTGTGTGTTTGTGTAATGGTGTTTCTTCCACCCTTTGGGAGATTTGGCCATTACTACATATGTGGTGCATGATACTGCACCGACACACTTTATTCGAGCAAATACCCAGTATGTACCTGGCAGATACCTGGAATGCGCCGCTCCTCACCTCTGACAAGCCCCGTTGTGTTTGCCTTCCCAGCCTGGGTTCATGCCTGGCTGACGGGCGGCTGATCTGTTAAATGATAATGATTAGGATTTAATAGGCTGCAATGCTTCGCGTGTCTACCAGATGGCATAAATTCATGAATTGTAATGCAGTATATATATATATACTGTGCAGTATTGCAGCCAGCGGGAATAAAATGCTTCAATCCCTGCTTGGAAAATACCTCAATGCACTCGGGCAGAAAACAGTCACAAACCTCAATACACCCGGGTATACCCGAATTCGTGGGACTAGCCCAGCTCGAATAAAGTGTGTCGCCAGTGTACCTGCTGGTAACAAAATGGCCGAGTCGTTTGCCAATGGTAGTGGGGACACAGGATCAGGTTTCTGGGGAACATTAACCATGTGGTTCTCTTGCAGTGCAGGGCCTCCATCTGCCGCAGGCTCCAAGATGAATGGAGTGATCTTCCACGGTAGAGATATTACCTCTCCTCCCAGTAAGATCACACACCAGGCAGGAGGTATATGCAAACAGGATCGATTTATTGTCTCATTCTGTGCAGCACAATACACGGCAGGGTTCTGCCCAATGCAGCAACTACCAGCTACTCACTGAAGGACGGTCCCTGGACCTTCACTACAGGCCAAAGGGCACATGCAGCAGTCCCAGCTCTTCTCTTCTCTAGCAGGGACAGAAGTATGGTACAAACTCACTCTCCCTTGAGGGGAAGAGCACAAGAGAAGGCCCAATAGTCAGGCTCTTGGCTGTGTGACCTGCCCCTCTCAAGAAGGTAGAGGCACTAACGAATTTGGGGTGGCAATGACCTTAAGTACAACCTGGAGGAGGACACCAGTTCTGCTCCATGAATGAACATTCTCAGGCCTGATGTCACCACCTCCCACTGTCGCTCAAGTGCAGCACCAAGGAGGGGGAAATCTCCTGATAACTACTGGCAAGGCATGTCTGTACCAGGGCTTACTTCCAGGAGGAAAAGCAGATTAGTAGCCATAGATGGCATGACTACATGAGTATGTGTGATAATATTGAACAGGAGGGGTCTCTGGAGAGTGGAAATCCATTTTGTTTATGTGCCTCCATTTTGTCTTTGCCCATTATGTTTTTCTGTGTCAGGTTTTTAATGTGTCTGTGTGTGTGAGATGTTGACAGTATAGGTTTTGCTGATGGGGATTCTTCAGATCATTACGTCTTGACCTAACACCCACTAGGTTGTGGTTAAACGTATCCTGTGTTTGTAGTCACTGATAGGGATTTTTAGCATCATGCCTTTTTGACTCAAAAAACAGTAACATGTGGTTAAGCATGTCCTGTTTCTGTAGCAGTAAGAAATATAGTTTGGACTAGTTATAAGTGAACTTTAATCCTATAGGTTTAAAAAGAGGAATTAACCCCACATGCACCAGGAATGCTTGAGTGACATCATTATAATCTGGCTAGCAACCAATGTTAGCTTTTGTACGCAATTTTGTATACAGTAAGTACTGTGTGAGAACTGCTCCCACCAGAAGTCATTGCTTGATGCTCCTTGTGATCACAAGTATTGTGAATCAATAAATTATTCAGTATATTGAACCTATATTGGTTCTTGTCCGTGTGCGAAGAAGCTGACTTTCACAGTTTGGTGGCAAGTGGTGGAATCCCAACAAAATTTGGACCAGAGGGGACAAAGGATTTCCATAGAAATACTCATCTGACCAGTCATTATATAAGGTAATATGGCTTTTGAAATGCCTTTAGTATAAGGTGGGGTGATTTGTAGAGGTCTAAAATCCCTTTAAAGTCTTTAAAGTGACGGGATTGCCAAATTGAGTAAATGATTGATTATTAATGAGAAAATCCTGTGTGGAATATCTGTGGGAGAATAACATAAATCTGTCGTAGTTATTAAAATGGGTCAAAATAATTCTATAGAAGAGTGGAAAGGACCTGACAAAGGGACACTTAACTATGTAATGTGTAATATTCATGGTCCTTATACTCTGAACCATGTTAAAAAGTGGACAGAAATAACAAAAGGATAAAAAAAGATAAACACTGATAAAGTTAAAAGAAAGTTTGAGTTCGTGAACAAGCTGGTCTTGATATGTGAGCAAGAAATTATACAAGTTAAATGATTGTAACCAATGCTCAGTATTGTGGTTGAAAAATCAGTATTTCAAATTATAAAACTATTGCAAAAATTCCTAGAATTACTATATGTCAGGAATACAATATAAAGAGAATGCTTTATTGAAAGAAAAGCAGGAGAAGAGATTAGCAGAGATATAAAAGAATTGCAAGGAAAATGATGGACAACAAAAGAGCAATTCAGTTCTCATGTCTTGAAAATTGCTGCAGCCCACAGCACTCCCCACACAGCACTCCCCCCACCTCCTTTCCTCTTTCACTGAAAGTTACATAACAGGTAAACATTAATCTTGGAAGAAATTAACTAGAACATAAAATGTAAAAAAGTAGTTTTTAAATCAGTTTTAAAGAAATTAATGTATTAATATGAAAGTATTCAGATTAGTTAAATGAATAAGATTAGAAAATTATATTCTTATTAAAATTAGATTTTTTTGTAGGAATAAGAATCAAACTGTTTTTTTGTTTTGGTTTTTTTTTTCCTCCCCAAGAGTGTAGATTTGTTGGTATCAAGGTATCATTTTTTTAGGATCATATGTAATTATTTGGCAACAAATCAGAAGAATATGATTTCTGGTTGTCGAATAATTTCTATGTTCTGTGCTGAAAACGGGGACATCATTTTTAAATGTTATGTTTGTTTCTGTTCTTTTTGTTTTAGAAAGAGTATAGTAAATAGTGTGAAGAAATAATTATTACGTTGTGAAGTGTTTTTATGTTACTCTCTAATATTTAATCATATACAATTGTAGAATAATACGGGTTAAAATAAACCTAGGTAGCATTATATACTAAAGTTTATTATTGTAATGTTTTAAAAGAGAACTTTTGAAATTTGGCAGTAGAATATTATATTAAGATTTCATTGCATTCTGACACTCAGTATAGATTTGTATTTACATCAAGTAATTCCATTGCTCATTAATATGTTTTTAGCAGACTTAAGACACAGGTTTTTGGAACTCCTGGTTATGGGAGATACTGTGTTGCAATATGTGAATGATCTATTGATATGAAGTAGGATATAAGGAGGATAGATATAGATATATATGTACCGTGTTAGCCGAGCCTATTAATTAAAAACGAATAGACTATACCGTTCTGGGGCTAACGAAATGCGAGCTTTCGAGATACCCTGATCTCTTCTTCCGGCGGTGTAACAATGGATAAAGCAAGACAGGTTTAACTTTAAAACAATGCATCTAGGAATGTTATCTGTGACTGAAACCTATCCCTCCCCCTTGTGCTGTATGCGATTTATGACGTGTTAAATGGTCCCTGAATGTAAGTGATGTAAGAGTGTATGTGTATGTAGACCTCTACTCCTCAGACACAGTCAGAACTCCCCTCCGCTCCTCAGATGCTTCCCTCTCCCCGCAAGACCCCCACCCCCCTCATCCTCAGCGGGCTATTGCAGTGTGCAGTGGGCGGTTATTTTTTAGTATGTGGGGTTTATTGTAGTGTGTGTTGTTATAGTAGTGTGTTTGTGTGTGTTTGTGGGGGGGTTATTGTAGAGTGTATGTTTGTGGGGTGGGGGGGTTATCGTAGTGGGTGTGTACTGTAGGTGATTATTGTAACTTGTGTATTGTGCTGGGGGGTAATGTACTGTAGGGGGGATTTGTATGTGTGTGTGGCCAGGTGGGAGGGGGAATGAATGCGAGAAGGGGATTGAGGGAGCTGGATTGAGTGTGGAGGGGGGTTACTGAGTGATAGCGGAGGGGGCAGTGTAAGAGGAAAAAGGGATAGTGAGGGAAGGGGTGTGAGAGAGGGGAGAGAAATATGAGGATTGAGAGGAGGTGTAAAAGAGATAGAAACTCCTGAATCTACAGAAAAAATGTTGACCAGGGGCTCGCTCATGTCTTGCTACACCACTGCTCCTTTGTAAACTTTTCTAATCTCTCCAACTTCCCCACTCTCCTGCTGCTATCCACATTTCTTCATCTCTCCTTCCCTCTACCTGTTTTTTACACAACTCTTTCCCAACAACTTCTACATCCCTCAAAAAAAAGTACCCCCACAAATCCTCTCTCCTCTCTTTCCTAGTGATATCTCTCCTAATTGTGGACCCAGGCATATACAGCCGCGGCCTCTTTTATTCTCCATCTCTGAATTTTTTCGGGATTTTTTTCCGAATGCCACGCACTTCACTGCACTTCACCACGTTCATGCCGCATTCTGACCACATTCATACTGCATTCATGTTGCATTCACACCGCGGTTGATGCGCGGTTGATGTGTTTATTGATAATGGTTCTGATTTAATTGGTTGCAATTCTTCGAGTATCCGCCAGATGGCAGATATTCATGAATTGTAATGCGCATGCGCTTCAGTAATGTGTCGACTTGCAGGTGTTTAAAATAATACCACAGTGGTCCATTGTAAATTGGCCTTGGGACTGTATCAATTTAGGCTTTTCATATTAAAAAAAGACAAGCACAGTTTCTGGTCTGGTGTTATTGTCCTGAGAGTCCCGCCATGAGTGCACAACTGCAGTCCATGTTCCAAAAACCCGACAGAACGTATGCTTATTTAATATGGGCCGCGATTAATGCAACAGATGATAAGACTGATTTTATCATCTATTTATCATCTGAATTTATCAGTATTTTATCGAAAACTATGACTTTTACAAATTTTTGCCAGATGCTTATGTGTGGTAGCGTGCAATAAGGAAAAAGTTATGTAGAGATCCATGTTTTTTTCGTATTAATCCCGATGTTATTGGAGGGTATCACCGGGTTTTTCCATTATCTATGATCATGGAGATTGCAAAAGGCGAAGGGTCATGTTTAAACAACTAAGAAACGTCAGTCGCTGGCAAGCAATGCAACAGCGACAGTGACAGCTTCCAATAACGGTCCGACCGTCAGTGAAAACCTGGTGACCGGCAACCCTTGCTGTCTGTCCCCGCCCGGATACCTGCAGCCTGAGCCGGATTTCGCGTACAGATTCGAGCAAGCTTGCATGTACCTAAGCGATTTCCAGCCTCATCAGCTGACTACAGGTGTAGTAGTCCCGCTGTCACCTGTCAACGATGTGTATGATCAAGAATACGGGACTGGCAGTGGCTCGGCGCCAGCTGATTGGCAAAGTCTATGGTGAGTAATGTTGCCGTATTTTATTCTGTTTTTGAAATATCAATATCAATACTATTCTGTTACGCCGGTGCTGCCCGCAGACCAGGCCCGTCCCCTGAGCTGAAGGGGGAAGTGGTAATACACGCACCCGCAGCAAAGGGAGCGTGTCCAGAGTGTGGTATGAAGCGTTGCCAGGCCAGGTGTAGTAAGGTAGACAATACTTGCCGGTACCGGTTGTAGAGAAGTCAGGGAGTGGAGAGTGAGATAGGTCGTTGTCTAAGCCGTGTTCAAGGGGTTACCAGAGTGAGCGTTGTCCAAGGAGTGCCGAGATCAAGGGCCAGAGGGGGTAGTCGTACAAGCCACGTCAAAACCTGTGAAAACACTGTGAGAATCCAGAAGTACTTCCATACAGAGACTATGTCGAGCAAAGACTGAGAGCAGAGAGGAGCTAGATAAAGCAGGAAGGTCCAATTAGGAACGGAGGCGGGACAGGAAGGGCTACAGGGAGACACTGCAGATTGGTGCAGGCATAACAGGCCAGGTGAGTCTTGTTGGTAACCTGAGTATGCCCGTGCAGTGTGCGGGGGCGGAGCTTGAGGTCCGGGGGACGGGAAGAAGAGTGTGCAGTTTGAGCGTGCTCCGTAACTCGTGTACGCACGTGAACCGAGCCAGTGGATGGTGCAGGTGTGCGTGTAGGTGTGCGTGCAGGTGTACGCGCAGGAGGGCGTGGGCGCGCCCGGCGTTGAGCAGAGGAATCGCCGAGGGGAGTGATCCCGCGACGGCAGCAGGGGTGAGGATCCGTGGAGGCCGGTAAGGCAGGTTTGTTTTGTGTGTCCAGGGACTCCCTGCGGGAAGGGGATGCTTTGTGTGGGGAGCGTGGAGAACGCCGATTCCTGACAGATTCAAAAGTGAAGCGATTCTCCTGTAAGCAATATCATTGGCTGAGCAGCTTCTACAGTAGATATTGCACAATTGGTGGAAAGCTAGGCGCATGCGCATTGGAACCTTTTTGAAACGCATATGCGTGTCATCACATCGATGGTAGGAGCATGTGCATGTGAACAGGAGACGCCCCCCGAGAAAATTATTGGTGGGACTGGCTGTGCGAACTTCTTTAGGGGACTGACTGACCATTACAGTAAACCTTTTACTTTTTTTTTTTGTTCCTCAGAAAAGAAAACTTTGTCATGTCATTCGGAAAACGGCAAATGGAGGGATTTCGATGGATAATATTGCTTTGTGTTACAATGCCTGCACATTGCTGAATCTGATTTAAAAAAAACATGTACCGGAGTCTACAGTTTAGTGGTTTAGTGACCGTTGTTATTGATTAGGATAGAATACTGTAACTGAGAGCTTCATAGAATACCTGAAACAGTATGCTGTTGTTTTTAGACCATATACAATACTTTTTTATACACTGTAAAATAAACCCGAAAAATAAAAAGTATGCATTTATTCTACAGGTATTCCAGTACATATGTGTATTCTACTACCCGTACAGCATGTATTGTTTTAATACTCTTGTGATGTACAATACTGAGCATGCCTACAGTATACAGTACAGTATGCCTGGACAGTACTGTACAGTATGTTCTACAAACACTGTATTTTGTTACAGTATATAAGGAGACAATGGAACAATTTAAAACAAATCAACATTTTCATCTATTGGTGGAGTAAGTACAAAAACATTTATTTACAAATACAATGTAAAAACATTTTAAGTATACAGCAATTCAAAACATCAACAGGTGTATGGTTTACTGCTAGTGAAAACTTTTATGTACAGAAAGTCAAAACATTTACAGTCAGTCAGGCCTGCACAACTCCAGTCCTCGAGGGCTGCAAACAGCCCCAGTTTTAAGGATAACCTTGAAAACCGGGCCTGTTTGCGGCCCTCGGGGACTGGAATTGTGCAGGTCCTGTGTACAGTAAGGAAAAACATTTCTTTATTAATACAAGTTAAAACACGCAACATCTCCTTTATTAAAGTACAGAAAGTCAAAACATGTACAGCACAACAGTATGGTGTAATTAAAAAAAATTATTTATTCCAAAAATTTAAAAAACGCAGCATCTCCTTTATTAAAGTACAGAAAGTCAAAACATTTACAAAAACATTTACAAAAAATAAACAACAGTTGAACAGTCACGCAAATTCGATCCCCACCAGATTGTCCGTCCAGGGCCAATGCCGTGTATGGCGCAAAATGCCATTAATGGAGTCTCGAACGATTTTCATTAAAGGATCTGAAATTGAAAAATAGCGCTGCAATTCTTCCACAATAGTCCTTCTTAAATTTTCAGGAAGCGCCCTTTTCTCGCGATTTACTTCGTAGTTTACATTGTTGGCCCACCCGCAGTACACCAAGTAGGACACGTGGTGCTTAAAAATGAACATGCCATACTTCTGAGATAAACCAGCACTCATCACCCTATACTTCTCCCTGAGTGCCGATGGAAGCTCGCGCAGGATGATGTCGGGCACCGTATCGATGCAAGCGTATGTAGGTTGGGTTCTGGGAGCTGGTGTTCTTCTGGGACCGGGTATTCTTGTGGCGGCGGGCGACGGTAGGTTGTCTGGGAGGAAGCTTTCCTCCTGTCTTGGTCGCCGTGTTGTCTCCTGGAGTGCTTCTGACGGGGTTGTCATGTTATCCTCCTCCGCAACAGCATACATGTACACAAATACTTCTGGTGGAGGGGTTGCGCTTGGTGTTGGAAGGCGGTCGAAGTTCCCATTCATCACATCCATGCCACCCTCCTGCTCCGGCGTCGGGGATACAGGGGCATGAACACAAAGCAAATTATTTATCCCCGCTATGTCAGTCTCTATCTTCTCCATCCGTCGATCCATCTTCTCCATCCGTTGATCCATCTTCTGCATCCGTTGATCCATATTTAGCATGGTCTCTAAAAGCAGATCTATCTTTACCAGCACAGTCGAGTTCCCGGGGATATCCACACTTAACCCAGTCAGCATGCGGTCTAACGAGCTGGTTCTTGTGCATGGCGTGCTGTGGACATCTGGGTGGATCGGTGCTATGGAGGATGAGATGGGGCTTCCATGGAGAGAAGCGGCAGCGTCGTCGAAGAAGGATGGAGGAGGTGACCTGTGGATTTCTGGGTGAGAAGCGGCAGCGTCGTCGAAGAGGGATGGAGAAAGCGACCTGTGGATTTCCGGGTGAGAAGCGGCAGAGTCGTCTAAGCGTAATGGAGAAAGTGACCCGTGGATTTCAGGGACACCAGCGGCAGCGGCGTCGAAGAGCAGTGGAGAAGATGGGCTATGGGTTTCCGCGAGAGCGGCGGCAGCGTCGTCGATGAGTAGTGGAGAAGATGGGCTGTAGATTTCCTGGAGAGCGACGGCAGAGTCGTCGAAGCGTAATCAAGGAAGTATCCTGCGGGTTCGATGGGTTGGCTGCCATTTGTTTTGCGTTGAGTGTACATCACCAAATTTCTTCTTGACATAATAAGGCTTACATGTATTAAAACCCTTAGCCTTTGGGGTCAGCAGAAGGTTTTCTTTATTAGCCTTAGCCTGTCGCTTTGGCCTTGGCTTGGAAATGGCTGCCGCCTTTTGCTTTTTCTGTGTGATAGGCACGGCTGAGGCGAGTGGCTTCTTGCGTCAGTAGAATCAGGGTTGATCCATGGAAGCAGATGGCACAATGCAGTATCTGGACAAGAGCAAGTTCAGATACAGATCATCGAGTGGGAGGCTATGCAAAGTGTGTAACCTTTTATGCATGGCGACGAGGTATAGGTGTTAAAAGTGGGCGTATTCTAATGTGAGTCATTAACGTATAACTATACCATCCATTTTGTGGATTTACTGCACATTGAATACACAGACTAAACATTGAATATACATTCTTGTGTTTGTATTTCTTTCTACTCGCAACAATGCCTGTTAAAAAGATTTCAAAGGATCTCAGCATGAGAATTAAGGAGATGAACACGAGCGGACAATGAATTGCAGATATCCAACGCTGGTTAGCTGCTTCTGGCCTCGTTGTGCCATCAACCACCGTGTGCTATCATGCACACGGAAAAACCAAACAACGCACGAAGACACTAACGGTAACTAATGCGTAAGTATATTTATATAAATATATAATACAGTATATCTATTATTATTTATATTGCTGCATATTAATAGAACTATATATTGTGTAGATCTATCTCATTTTATAGTTATTTCGGTATATTTATATAACTACAGTATATAACACTGTATATCTATTGTTTATATTGCTGCATATTAATAGAACTATATATTGTGTAGATCTATCTCGTTTTATAGTTATTTCGGTATATTTATATACTGCACCGACACACTTTATTCGAGCAAATACCCAGTATGTACCTGGCAGATACCTGGAATGCGCCGCTCCTCACCTCTGACAAGCCCCGTTGCGTTTGCCTTCCCAGCCTTGGTTCATGCCTGGCTGACGGGCGGCTGATCTGTTAAATGATAATGATTAGGATTTAATAGGCTGCAATGCTTCGCGTGTCTACCAGATGGCATAAATTCATGAATTGTAATGCAGTATATATATATATACTGTGCAGTATTGCAGCCAGCGGGAATAAAATGCTTCAATCCCTGCTTGGAAAATACCTCAATGCACTCGGGCAGAAAACAGTCACAAACCTCAATACACCCGGGTATACCCGAATTCGTGGGACTAGCCGAGCTCGAATAAAGTGTGTCGCCAGTGTAACTACAGTATATAATACAGTATATCTATTATTGTTTATATTTCTGCATATTAATAGAACTATATATTGTGTAGATCTATCTAATTTTATACTATTTTACTGTAAATGATTTGCTGTACTTGTGGCCTACTGCACTGTAACTTACCGGATTGTTGTTTTTCTGTACACTGTAGGGAGACAACTCTTCTGGTCGACAAAATAAGTGAAGAGAATGATGAGAAGAGTGCCTTAAGGGTCAAATACACTCTGCAGAAAAATCACAATCTCACTGTATCCGAGACCAGCATAAAGAAGATGAGACGCAGAATTGGAAATATGGACGTGTGAGGTTAGTACTGGACAGTACAGGAGGTTAAAGTGTTGTTTAAGAAACTGTACTGTACCTATAAAATTATTCCTTGACATTACAGAGCGTACCCTATGATAAGGGACGTTAACAAGATCAAGAGAGTGGTCCAGGCCCAGGCATGAAACGACAGTGGAGAAACTTTCCAGGATTGCATCTTCACTGACGAGTCTACTGTTTCGCTGGAGAGATTTGCCACCTTTGCATTCCACAAAAAAGGTCGCATATCTATGAAGCCGCGTCTGAAACACCCAGTGAAGATGCATGTGTGGGGTGCCATCTCTAGGCGTGGACCAGGATGCATCGCCATCTTTGACGGTACAGTAAAATGTATGTCACGCTTTTGCTTTATGCACTGTACTGTACTAGTGTGCAGTTTTTTGAGCACTTTTCTTTTCTTGTTATAGGAATCATGAATAAAGCTTTTTTCTAAGAGAAAATTGTGCCTGAGATTGTGGAATACATCACACGTGAGTTCCCAGATGGTCACCATTTCTACCAGGACAACGATCCGCAGCACACCGCGTCAACAGCGCATATTCTTGAGTGTGGTATCAACTGGGTGAAGACGCCAGCGGAGTAAGTGCGGTAACCGTGTCTCATTTTTTCCCACTGTTTTTACTGTGTACTGTAGCTCTTTAGCTAATTGTCCTTTTTTTCCCCTCCCTCCAATGATAGATCGCCAGACTTCAATCCTATCGAAATGGTATGGCATCAGCTGAAGGATCATATCCGAAAAGTCGTGAAACCCTCCAAAAAGGATGAGTTGGCGCAAGGCATAATGAGTTTTTGGAACGATGTACTCACAGTGGAACGATGCAATAAATATATTGACCATATTGCGACTGTGTTGCCCATTGTGATCGCACGTAATGGGCAAGCATCAGGAAGGTAGTATGGTATAGTACAGTACTGTAGTATTGTAAGTACAGTATGATACAGGCAAGTATGGCACAGATTTTTTTCCCCCTGAGAGAGCAGCACCAGACATCTGGTTACAAAGTATTTAACAGTAGTCACAGTATACAGTAGTTCCAGTATAGACTAGTTAGACAGTACTAACTGCACACTGTTGTCCAATATGGAGTAGCTATACAGTACATAATGCCATAATATGCACCTAACTGCTCAATTTTTTTCTTTCCTGATAGAGCAGCACCAGTCATCTGGTTGCGAAGTATTTAACAGAAGTTACAGTATACAGTAGTTCCAGTATAAACTAGTTTGACAGTACTATACAGCACACAATGCCATAATACAGTATGCACATAACTGCACTAATTGTTTGTTTTCTTGTCTTTTCAGAAAAAAAGGATGGACTGGGGAAGAGGGGGGTATCGTGTAAAGTTTGTGAACTGTTTGTACAGTTAAGTGTATCTAAACAGCAGTCATGATGTACACAAAACCTCTCCTCTCTCAATGAACTACTGTACTGTACACAGAATGAGGAAGAAGATAAAGACGGAAAAAATTATATTATTATATATATATTATTACATATTATATTTTATTAATTAATATTATTATCAATGTGCATTATTCATGATTATCCACCGGCCCTCAATTTTCATCTGACAGAAGAACTGAATAAAGACTGCATTTTGTATTATTCATGATTATTTGTATATTTGTATTTTTTGTTCCTGATAAAATAAAATAAATATTTTTTTTACATTCATGATAATCATAATCATTGACAACCCCCCCCACACCTACACCAAAGAAAAAGAAAGAATGACCAAAAAGTGGTAATTTACTGCATCAACAACATGAATCAGATAATGATTTTTTTTTAACTCTCAATTTCACAATGCTGTGCAAATCAGATTTACATATCAAATTCGAGAAGGGATTATCAAAAGCGTTACCGTAAACAAAGCCTCAAAGGGTTGGGGGGGTGGATGGGTGAGCCATGCGCAGTAATCATCAGCTAGCTCCCTTCCCAAAGAGGATTACAGAGAGGTGACTCAAAACCAACAATAGGAAATTTAGGCACGCAGGCGCAGAGAGGTGATGCTCGGCTAGGGACGGACGATTAAAAACACAATGACAAGCTTTAGAAACGGCATGGCTCTGGAGAGGTGTGGATAAGAGTTTCAAATCCTTGAGCAAGCCCTGTGTGTGTGCGTGGGGGAGGGGGGTACAGGGTACAGCTGAATGAAGGATTAGCTGTACTGCAGTTCAAAGAAATGACATATTTTCAAGAGGCAGGTCATCATAATAATTTGATCCCTACACACCCAAATACATAAAAAGCACACAAATCAACCATGTGCAGTCAAACGCACAGTGTCGCAGTCAAAAGCTACAGCACAGATTGAAAATCGTAATATCAAGATGGTTTAGGCAGGCTTATGGAGAAAATAAAAATAAAAAATGAGGAGAAAAAAATAATATATATATTTTTTTTTTGGTCACTCACTCTTGAACTTCGCAAGCAAGCAGTGGTGAACTTACAGACGCATGCACAGTAATCATCAGCTATCAAGCAGGAATGTGATTGAAACCAGAAAGACACACATTCAAAGGAATGGTGTGGGAGAGGTGTACTGTACTGTAGATAAGATAAGAATTTGAAATACTGCAGTGCAGTAAATTATCCTGAGTGTGTGCGGGGGCGAGCGAGGGGAGAGTGCTGTATATGCCGAAATGTAATACTGTTACAGTACATGCCTATGCGTTTCAACAATTTTCAAATGAGACATACAGCACTGCACAAGCATGTATAAATGCAAATTTACAAATACTGCGCGCGCACACGCAGACTGTGTAATGACGTAGGTTGAACTGCTAAAGTACAGTATTAGACTTTGAAGACAACAGCTCGCGAATGCCCCCCTGAGTTTTTAGACGGTATTGCAGTATTGCAGATAGCGGTAATAAAATGCTAATATTACGAGCGCTAAAATACCGCAATATACTCCGGAAAAAAAATATACTGCATCCGCCCGCGGTTATCAGAGTTGCACCGCTACGGCCGCACTAGGGTAAAGGCCGCCGCAGCTGTACACACCTGCTCTCACCCATGCTTTCCTGCCTCCTCTCTTCTAATAGTGTTAACCCATCTAATTTAATATCTACCAACCTGAAAACTCACCTCTCAAATGAAGCATCCCAATAGCCTGAACTCATGGCTGCTGTCTCACACCCACAGAACTCCAACCAAGCACTGCTATCTACTGCACGTATTCCCTCACCTGCAGTGTCTGTAAGCCTCCCAACATACCACTTAGATTGTAAGTTCTCCAGGGCAAGGATTTCCCTTCTTATTTGATGACTTTGCTACGCTTATTGTATTATCATTATAATTCCCTGTGCTGTATATTCTTTGTAAAGTGCTGAGTACAGTGTCAACACTATATAAATACACAGTGTTCGACAAACCTATACATTTGCACGCCCCGGGCGAGTGGATTTAACATCGTGGCGAGCTCCTTTTGGCCCAAGCAGCACACGTGTGATACTAGGTGGCGAGTAGATTTTTTGTTCGGCGAGTAGATTTTTTGGTGATTTGTCGACCACTGTAAATACAGATATACATACACATATATTATAGTGTAAATATATATGTAAGTACATCAGACACACACACACACAATAAAATAAAATTGTACATACATACAGATCTGTATCCTTCAAATCAAGATTATTTAAATGTAAAGATCTTTGAATGTTAAAAATTGAAAACTATTTATTCTATTTTTGGGAGAGGGGGGATTGGATCAGTTTTACTAGAGTCCCAAGAGCTATATACATTCCATCAAAACAATATATGGAGAGACACTTGTAAACTAATAATATGCAAAGTATATTTAAATGACTCACACCCCACACAGGGGAATACTGTCCATGAGTATGATTCGCTATAGTTTCACAGTAGACCAGGTCTCTTAACACATTTATATTTAAAGGGATCAGTCAATAGGCAAAACAAGGTAGTGAAATAAAATGGAGTTTATTTGGACAAAACCTTGGAAATACAAAAAAACACAAAATACAGAAATATATATGCACTTATTGGGTATGAGATCTAGCCTTTCCTAGGTGCAGAGCTTACCCTGATCGGAACCTTGTTCCAGACGTTCTGGACCAAAATTCCACAAAAACTCCTGACTGGGACGTAGTCCCGATACTCCTGAAACTGTTTTCAGCAGGAGCTGCTGACCGCGACTGCTACATACTCAGATGAGAACTTGGTCCTCGCGTCTGACTTTCCTAGCTTCAAAACAAAGCAGGTTGCTCTGCTATTTGGGACAGAGCAACTTTGAAAAGCCTGCCCTAGCTTCACCGACTCAAGCCACAAAAAAGTCTGGTTCTCCGACTGGGGATTCTCCTTACATACCCTCCGCTGAGCTATGTTCAGCATGGAGGAAGGAGGAGCGACCAATCAGAGAGTAGAAATTCCTCCCCGCCAGACAATAGAAAGCGGCTTGTCTATGGGCTGATGTCAGAGCAGGGGGTGGGTCAAGCCTGCTCAGGATGCCCCATGGGCGGGACATTTGAATCGACCAATGGGAAACGCACCAACATTCTGCCGCTTCCCATGGTCAACCCATTGCCACCTACTAGGCAGGCTCCACTAAATCTGGCAGACTAAAGAATCCTCCCCACAGGGGGTCTCTGTTCTCCAGACTCAGTACTCCGCCTGCCATGTCCACTTAGCACCCCCACACCTCTCAACATCCAGTCTCCTCTTTGAACTACGGACACTATGCAGACTTGCTGGCACCTTAAAAATATGCACTGGCGAACTGCATAGAGGATTTTAGCAAATGTAAAACACATAATAAAGTACACTTTAATAAAGAATATACTTTGGGGAACTTTATACTTATACGGGAAATGGATTGGGGATATTTGGGCTCAAAATCCATGAGTTTGGGGGACATTGGGTAGTCCGGTGTAATTCACCTCACATACCGGCAAATCATTCCTGCTCGCAAGGGAGAATTAAATGTCTACCGGTAACTTTGGCCCCCGAACTCCTGAAATAAAAATAATTGCATTCCACCCATCCCACCTAAAATGGACACACAAGAAATCCCGAATTTCTAGAGCTAAGGGAACATGAAATAGGAAAAAACAGGGTCACTTTATTTTCTAGCATGTATTATCCCTAGTCCCTGGCTAATGGATGTACCAGGGACCCCACGGATTCAGGGGTAACCAGAGGGCTTAGCCTTTATTAGACAGTCTGGTTACCACCTCCCGTCACATATAGGTTTATTAAAAGTATGCTGCAATAGTGGAACTATCTAATACAGTAGTTAACGTTGGCTCGTTACTCTTCCACGGAAAAAAGAATGGAAATAATGATTCTGCATGTTATTTTCTCATTTATTTTAGTGGTGTTTAGTAGTTAATACATGTCCTTTCATTTTCAAACATTTATATTTACATGAAAAGTAGCAAATTATTATCTTGGCTTATAAATGAGCACATTATGTCAAGCATGCTTTTCACACAAAACCATTTGAAGTTGCGGATGCATTTTTAAACATGATTAAAGATACTTGATAATGGATAAAATAACGAATTCATGTGTAAATATGATCAAAAGCTTCCTCTTTAATTAGGAACATATTTCAGTGTTGAAGAGTCAAATGTTTACAGTAAAGACAACTAATAAACATTAAATGTAATTCAGTGAGCCAAGTTACTTACCTAGTAGGGATTAGAGATGGATGAACCAGTCCAAATCCGTTAATCGAATTTTTCTGAATTCGCAATTCAAAATCCGTTTCGCTAAGTAAGAGCCGTCAACGGATTTTTACAGTTTCAATCCATGTGGATCAAAAACCGCCATTTAAATACAATTCACTGGTGGATTTTAACAATCCATACATGGATTTTGCAAATCCGCAATGTATTTTAAAAATTCAATCCTCCTGATTCAATAATCTGTGTGCAGATTGCTGAATCCATGGATTGGATTCTTGTAATCTTTCAACAGATTGCGGAATCTACAGATGGATTGTTCGTGTTAAAAAAAGAAATAAATAAAAACGCAAAAGCCGAAACGCCATTTTTGAGACTGATCTGCTGACATCCGCCGACCAAAAGAACCGGTCAATCAAGGCAGTCCAAGGTTTCAATACCCTTTTGAATGGGCATTTTTATATTAAATTTGTTTGTGAATGCTACAACATTCAATTAACACAGGGGGAGGGGGATAGAGGGAGAAGTAGGGGAGGGAGAAGGGGGAAAAGGGAGGAGTGGAGGAGGAGGGATGAGAGGAAGTGGGAGCAGGATACGGGAGGAAGGGGCAGGGAGGGGAGAGGAGGAAGGAGAGAGGGAAGAGGAGGAAGGAGAGAGGGGAGAGGAGGAAGGAGAGAGGGGAGAGGAGGAAGGAGGAAGGAGAGAGGGGAGAGGAGGATGAGGGGGGAGGTGGTATTTTGCCCACGGTGGGTGTTTATGCCTACCAGTTGGGTAGCAGGGGGGTTAACCCCTTCATTACCTTAGCGGTAGTTAACTCCTACCGCAACCCTCCCGCAAAGCCTAAACACCCACCATGGGCCCAATATCACCTTCACCCACCCCCGCTTCCCACAATAAATCGGGCACTAGTGTCTAACCCTTTCATTGCCATAGTGCTTAGCCGCTAAGGTAATGAATCTGCCTGTTAATGTATTTTTATTGCATTGGATTGAAGCCGGGGGTCTCTGGAGCTGGTATTAATACATATCAGTGTCGGAGACTCCCGACTTCAATCCGATCCAGGAAAAATATATTTTTTTCTTATAAGTCTTACTCTGCGGTGGCGAGATGAATTGGCGAGTAGCTTGCTAGTGAGAGCCTCGATATGCTCATTGGAGCTACTAGAATAGGGAGATTTTATAATTAAAAAAAACACAAGTTGACGCTGTTTTTCAGCTTCTGCTCACTGTGTTTGAGCTGCAGCACTACCGCTCAGGGAGATGCACTTTCTGTATGCGTTTGGCAGGTCATCAGAGCTTTCTGAATAACCTTGCCAAATCGTACGGGAACTGCTCAAAAAGCTTGATGAGTTACTTATCGAAGCTACTAGAATAGGCCCCATCAAGGGATGCATTGTATCACTCCCTTAGCCTTATGATTAAATTACGATACTCTAAAGTTGGAGGTTGCTGAACTTCTGTTTATCAAAGTGTTTAACCTCATGTAGTTTGCGGCTCCCTGCACTCAGGTAGGGGCGAGCCCCCTCCTCCCCCTCCCTACCTGTGCCTACTGGAATTGTCTCCCTCAGCTCCACTCCTCCCCGCCAGGTGCCGTGGGCTTAAGCCTGGAGGAGCTGGCGCAATGAGGAGAGAGGCAATATAAAGGAGGTACACCGGGGAGGTGGGTCTCTTCCCATGCAGCCCACCAGAGGGAGAAGATCGGTCTCCCCTATGCTGCAGCGTGGCCTACACTGGCCGACTGCAAGGACATCTGGTGGCACACCTGGGAGGAAAGAGCCACAGGAACTCTTACTCATGAACTGGTATATTTATTACTATAGAGCTGGATAGCTCACAGAGCAGGAGCTGCATGCAAAAGAGCTTGAGGTTGCTTTTGCAACTGACACAGAGTGTCATGTGAGTGAACAAAAAACATACATACACACATAAAGACAAGAAAAGTACCTGCAACAGATACTACGAATAATTGTAACCATAATCATTAGAAATAAGGCTATAAATAGAGCCCCTGATGGTGCTAAGGGATGATAATAAAGAAAAAAGTATCCCAATTAAGCACTCAAGTGTACAAAAAAGGTATTCAACAACGTCACTAAAAACATGATTAAAAAGCAGTCTCTCAGATCCAAAGCAATAGACACGCTAATAGGTAATATATGAACTAGTGGAGTAATAGTGTTCAAATCAATGAGCATACAAAGCAGTTCAAATAAAACTGTAAGATTAAATAGGGAGGAGTGAGGCAACAATTGCCTGCCACCACCTAGACCGGACAGTCAAGTGTGGAATCAGATGTGGAATAAAACATGCCCCCCACACCAGAAACACAATACAGCAAATGATGCACCATGAACAGAAGTTGTATGCCTAAACAGTAAAGTGCACACAAGTCAGGATAACAGCTGAATCAAAAATAGAGTCAAAGTAGAATCCCAGAATAATAACTGGATACTGTACATCTACCTACAATGCGCTACCAATCCGGAATAATGGTAAATAGTCAAGTAAGGCAAGGAAAGAAATATGGCTATCAGATACTTAACTGATATTTTAGTAAAACATACATACACAGTGACACACACGCACGCACACGTTATGGTGGGTAAAAAAAGTGACAAAAACTCTCCACAGCAAAGCATATAGCAAATGGAAATATTACTGTATGCTCATTTGCATGTCTTAGACAGGTCTGCAACCCCGCCTTTCACCATTATCACCCAGCACACAGCACTTCCACTGCAGCAAGGGATTCTGGGAAGTCACATACAAATGAGGACATAGTCACTCTTTTTTACCCACCATCACTTTTTTTACCCACCATAACTTAACTAAGTATGGTAAAACCCATCCTCATTGCGTCATTTTTGCATGGCCAGTATAACCAACCCCACACTGATGACACCCATTAAGGTTGAAATGGCTGTCTGTGGGTGGGTTTGCTGGCTATGCATCTTAACCCTGGCTGTGCTCAAAGCTGTAACCATGCAGCAAGCTTAAGCCTATAGGGAACCATGTTAAAAATGGTTTGGAAGCAAAAGGTGACACTGTGTGCTCATTTGCATGTCATTTCCCAGAATCCCTTGCTGCAGTGGAAGTGTGCTGGGTGATAATTGTGAAAGGCGGGGTTGCAGACCTGTCTAAGACATGCAAATGAGCCTACAGTGTACGCATACAGTGTACACACACACACACCATTGAGAGTTACCTCTCGTTTTCAAGTACTGTATGTCATAGGGCATAGAGTTATGATGACAAATAATAAATGGTTACAAGTAAATAGTTACATAAATGAACAGGGTATACATTATATACAAGGCATTGCATACACAGTATAGATCGTATCTGTACTGTGTTAGCCAAGTTTAATAGTCAAAAACAAATTCTCAATACCATTCTGTGGCTAGCCACAGAACGGTATTGAGTATTTGTTTTTGAGATATAGATAGATATACTAAAGCAGGAAATGTAAAACCACTAATAAGTCAGGTATAGAGACATATAGGTAAAATCCAGAAAATAAAGTTCTGGCATAGACGATATCATACAAAAGTCAAGTCTCAGTAGGGAACAAACATAGATGCAAGAGAAGTTTTGGTGCTTTTGAAGCTCCTCAACCATTCATGTTTTAATGAGCCCTTTTATGGATAACTCAGTTATTAATTTTTAGAAATTCAATAGTCTTGTTTTAATTTTTAATTATGGACTTTTTCTATTCACATTTAATTGGATTGTGTTAAGCTGCCTGCCTCTACTCACTTGCCATAGTGAGCTTGGGATAGAACACTCATTTTCTGGGGTTTTACTAGCAGTAAAAAAAAAAAAAGCTAGCACGGTGATGTGTAACAAAGGGATACATACAACTTGTGTATTGAGACAAAAATTCTCAATGTTTTAGGGTGATGGAAAAAGGAGTTGGGTATTGGGTGTGTAATAATAATAGTAATAAAAAAACCCCGGTTGCAAGCAAACATTGGGGGAAAAGGTGCAAACAGACAATGCTGTAAACGAATGAGCAGCTAACCAACCATTAACTTTGTGTGTGTCATTTCCAGGGTGTAGGAGGAGATAAAAGAGAGGATGAGCTTGGGGTCACAAAGATGGCTCGCAGTGTTGAACCAGACAAGTTGAGGTAAAGGGAGAGTTCAATCAGCCAGAGGAAGGATACATTCGGGGGGGGGGGCACCCCAGACAATTTCCTTGAATTAGTTCTAACCAAAAGAGTCCTCTGCCCTGGTTGAGCTGGGCTTTGCCTCATTCCCGAAATGTTGCATACGGCAATTATATTGTAAGTAATATTTGCTCTTTACTACAGTCGATCATTTGCCATTGTGCGAGAATACATAATGAGTAGTTACTAAGGGACCAATCGCTTAACCCCTGAAACATTTGGCACCTGGGTTATCCTTTCAAGCGACATGGGGGTAAAGGATCCTAGTAAATGTGCCTCATTGTTTATGTATTTTTATGCTAGCTGGGGTGCCATAGACGGGTAGCAAAATGTGTTGTCCATATAGCAGGTTCCTACCCCCTGCCCCCTTTTCGAATAGCCACCATGGCATGTTCTATGTGTAGCCTCAAAAGGAGGAGACAGAAGCGTTTAAGCTGTTGTACAGTACATGTCTTGGACAAGGGTAACCATATGATCTTTACTTTTTAGCAGCAAGATAGACCCTGTGTACAGATCTTATAGGTTCCCTAGGGAAATGTTTGACATGCTGTGGACCCTGATGACATGAAGGCTGAGGATAAGGAGTGCGACACTGGGAACGCTCCAGCTTTATTTTTTCCGCAGGGGGGCTGGGCAACTTATGGGGGTTAAAAGGCCGACTAATTTTGTACAATTTTGCGAAAGGGCTTCAAGTCTGATTTATGAAGGGGTACATCAATTTGTGTTTCATTATAAAGGCTAAGCAAAGTAGATACAACATATAGATAGGCCAGAGAATGACAACTGTTGTCTGATGCATTGGGGGGAATCAGATTTGGGGTTTACTGGTGGACCGCTAGTGTGTGGAACAGTGGCTGGAAAGTGGATGCCGGTGGTAGTGGCTATCAACATAACAGACATCGGATAATAGGTACAGGTGTGTGTTAATTGTTATTTATTTAGTTCTACGAGTATGCAGCGTGGTGTCACGGGAAATTCTCTATCCTTCTTGGCCAGTCGCAGGAGAAACTATATGGCTTTGATTCCACCTGGAACAGGTTAGCCTAGCATGTATGGGCAAGAAAGGTTTGGGTTGAATCCAGGTGTTTCCAGAATGGGTGAGGCAAAAGAGGTCATGTTGTCAGACAGATGGATTTATAATATAGGCAGGTTTTAATGACCTGGGGGCAAAAATGATTAATGGAGCTAGGTCAGAAAATGAAAAGGGATGGATAAAGTATTCTTGTAGCATTCCCCAATGTTTTAATAATATGAGTGGAAATTATTCTGTGGTGGTTTCACATGGTGCAGGCACCACCGGGCAATCGGAAAGTGCAGGTGTGGGATCAGCAAAGCTGTGGAAAAGGTAGAAGAAAAGAAAAAATGATGGGTGGATAGACGGTAAGAAACAACCCAGTAATAGGAGGCCATACCAGGATGGTTATAGAAAGGTGGGGTACACCTGTCAGATATCAGTAATTATGTATTTAACATAGACATTAGGATGGCATAGAGCAGGGAATCGCCATGGCAGTGCCTAGGACAATTTAGTGAGTAAATGTCCTTGGGCATGGTAGGTGGTGTGCCTGCCAGGCTCATAGAGACCAAGAGGTTTAAGGATACCTGATATAATGGTGCCCTTATTGGGGCTGGTTGAAAAATTCTGCTATGTTGGTATGGGTAGCAGCAGAAGTCACAAGCCATGTCAATGCCATTGAGGGCTCTGTACTACAGTCGAGCTGCCTGGTAGGTGGTAATGAAGAGTTGGTAAATCTCAGGTTAAAATATAATAAAGCTGGGGCTTTGTTTTTCCCTACCCACAATGTGCCTGTCGTTATTTGGGAGGGGGGAGGGGGAGACATGTGGGTTTCCAACCCGCCATGGATAACCTGTGACCTGGACTTGTTCCAAATAAAGTTTATCTTTCTGTGAAATGTTAATTATTTGAAAAAGGATATGTTTTTCAAGAGTGATCTTATAATGGTTTGCATAGATTTTAACATTGCACTGGGGGTAGATAATTTGACTAATGTTTATTGGAAACCTGCATAAATCCTTTTAACTCTATCCTTGAAATGTTCACTTCTAAAAACCTCTGATTGCTTTTATAATAAGACACTTGTGATTTTCTATCAAGGTCTTTAATTATATTACTGAATTGAATCAAAACCCTAGCTTTATGCAGAGCATATTTTCAAAGGCCGTTTGATGAAACCTCTTCTTTCTAACAATACAAAACAATATGATTTCCTTTAAAGTGACTTTCATGCTACTATACCTCTCTTCCTAACAGGTGCTTTCAAGACTTTCTACACATAAGAGTCATAATCTAATTCTTTACAGATAAAATGTAAAAAGCACCTATCTAAACAAATAGTAAGGAAGCTGGGTTAAAAATACCTATGTTATCATGGATAAGAAATAAAGGTTGACACACTGTGCTCATTTGCATGTCATTACCCAGAATCCCTGGCTGCAGTTGAAGCACGGTTTGCTAGGGGATAATGGGGAAGACAGGGTTGCAGACCTGTCTGAGATTTGCAAATGCACCACAAGTGGTATTTATATTTACTGTACACTGTAGGTTAAAATAAGGTCTATTTCTGCCTGGAGGACTGAGTTCATGTGAATGGGCTGTAAGGTGTCCTCCAATGCTGGAAGGTGTCTTCTTGTAGAAGACTGCTTTGTTAATATGGTCCATGGGGTTCAAACATAAGCAAATAGGGAAATTTAGATTTTCTCCCCTGTATCTTGAAAAAATGTCTAGGACCAGCTAGAACTGAAAATAAGATAACTTTAATAGAGCTAGATACATTATGCACCCATATAGCCAAGGTTTTTCTTTTGTATTATTATTATAAATATCACCATACTGTAGCTAGACCAATACTTTTGACAACCCAAGATTCTTGTAGGCTCTCATATATGACTTTGGCTGGCTGACAAATGCACTCGCTCTTTAATCTAAGCACTGTTTAGTAATTATGATCCTTAAACAGACAGTACTATAGCTGTCACTTTCCCATCATTGCTAAATAAAATCTGAAAGTAATTATAGAGCTATTATGCTCAGGGGAGGGACACAACAGTGATCTTAACTGTCCTTCTAATATACTGTAGTGTACAGCATACATTTGTGTACTGTTGCATGAGCCTGTAACTGTACTGAAACAAAAAAGGCAGAAAAGCATATTAGCATAAGCTGTAGACTAATTGTTTCTTTTTTTTCACTAACTATGTCGATTGAAAAACCATATAATGAGCATAGACGATGTAATCATTATCAACAAAGTTGGCAAAGGCTGTAAACATTTAAAATATGCCCTTTAAAAATATAAATTAGAATATTAACTGCACAATTTTAACTATTACCTCAGGCTTAAAAGAGCTCCATATGCTGCTCCAATAATTATACCAGTCCTTTAACATGGACTCTGCCAAGCATCACACTGGCAGAACAACAAGAACAGTTATGTATAATGTAGTTGTCATTTTAAGATAACTTTCCCTTCTTCTGTTCAAGATGAGTGATGCCTAAGTAAGACTTGTTTTATCATCAAAGCCACCTGTGCTGTTTTTTATTCCTATTTCTATCCAGCTTTCGACTAGAATAGTCCTTTACAAACAAGTTTTTACGAATATATCATATTTTGTACCTGTTATACTTCAGCTCCCACTAACTGGGAAAGATTCTTTCAGATAAATGCACATGAGCAATTCAATGACAAGTCTACAAATGTGTCACGAATGAGATCATATGAATCTAGAAGAAAAAAAATCAGAAATATCTTTCTAGTTAAGTAACAATTGTACTAGGACATGGTTAAAGTGAGACTGTTCTCCTCTGAAGGAAAAAATATATTGTAGTAGATGGCAAGACTACATACTGAACAGTGACAAAATCCTACCAATATCGTCTTGGAAGAAATGTCTATTCCCTCATTACCAATGATGTAGCTAAAAATCAAAAAGGTGGAAATATTTATCTGAAAGGATCTTTCCCAGTTAGTGGGAGCTGAAGTATAACAGGTACAAAATATGATATATTCGTAGAAACTAGCTTGTAAAGGACTATTCTAGTCAAAAAAAATTATAGCAATGCTGACTTTGACGCCAACTATAACAATATTTCTGAGTTGGCCTTTTCTTAATGTTAATACATCTTTCCTGCACAAAGGAGAATTAAAGGTTGAGTGTTCTGTGTATATGCTCTTGGTTCTTTGACAATGTCTCTGATATCAACAGTTAGTAACACAATAGATTCAGACAGACTTTCTCTTCACTTACTGTTTAGCACATGCTAATTATTCTGTTCCTTATTTAAAGATTAGATACATTAAGATTTAGGAAACATGTCACTTTGTAGACAACAATCTATTAATGCAAGCGCTTTATGACCTGTTACATTTAGATTAAATTGGCCACAGCTTTGCAAACTATGATGAAACTCAAAATAAATAGAATTTGCTACAAAGCAGTGGTGGAGTACAGTAAATAGACACGTTATGCAACCGTTTAACAAATAAATGTACTCTGCTTTACAGATATTGAGAGAAATTACACTTCGGTTCATGAACAAATAGAACTTTGGTAAATGAAAAATGTGAATAGATGGCAAGGCATCCCACATATTTTGTCTAGTACAATAAATATAGGATACAACATTATCAGGCATGTGGGCAGGAAGCCATTATCAGGTCCAATGAGACACTTAAGCAGTTATTCTCTTTTAATACTTGTGGTGACATACAAGTTTACTATAGCACGGGCCGCACTATCTACTGATTAAAGAGCTAAGAAGCCAGGGACACCTTATGTTGCATCTCTCAAACTACTCATTATGGGGCCCTGAACAATTTAACAATCATCTTTCAATGTACAGTAACTTGTCATAATGTCCCTACCGTGGATGTTCATATTTGTCTGGGTTACACGCTTAGGTATGAGAATAGATTTGAAGCCTCTCTAAAATAAAAATAAAAAGCTGTCCGTAAATTACACCAACAACTAATAAATGACACTAATTAATTCCTAATGTATTCGATCAGCTCGGATGGCAAATAAAAGATGTTTTTTCATACCAATTCATGGGGACCATTTTACAGTAAGTTTAAGGTGTATCCATAGTTAGCACTTTTAACAATGATTTACAATGTATTTTTGGAGCACAGTTATAGACAGAAAAGAAGAATCTTACTTGTGATTCTTGCAGTAGGAGTGAATTTAGATTTTGCCATCAGTTCTTGAGATCATTTTAACAACACAACAGCTTATTTACCAACAATCATTCTCTTATCCCTGAATAAAAGTTTTGATTAACTGCAAACAGAATTCTATCTCCTACAATCTTGCTGCAAAAATGTCTGATTTAACCAAGTGTGGGGTTGACTAAGGCCTGGGACCCGCTGCGCCCGGTGGTGCGGGCGGCCGCACGAGCGTTCCCCACCAGCAGGTGAATCCTCCTGAGCCGGTCCCAGTCCCCCCTCATGGCACAGCTCACTACACGCTGTGACGCATCAGCCACTAGGGGATTCAAGAGAATTGTAATCCCAAGCGTCGACGCGTCATGTGGTGTGGCTGTGAGCCAATGAGGAGGGGAGGCTTCGGGGAGCGGGGTGGAGAGTGTGGAGGGAAAGCAGCATGAGTGCCTGTCTGTGTGTGTGTATGTGTGTGTCTGAGTTCCTATCTGTGTGTGTGTGTGTATGTGGGTGCCTGAGTGCATGAGTGCCTGCCTGTGTGTGTGTGTGCATGAGTGCCTATCTGTGTGTCTGTGTGTGCCTGAGTGTGTGTGTATGTGCCTGAGTGTCAGCGTGTGAGTAGGGCAGCCCGCAGCAGCTCCCTCCTGCAGCCCGGGAGCCCGAGCCCGATCCCGTGGAGGGGGGGAGTAGTGGGTCCCTCCGCTTAAACCACGCCCCCCTCCGCTTAAACCACGCCCCTCCCTCCCACTCCAGCCCCGGCTCCCGCTCCCTACAGACCGCATATCGCGGTCTGTGTCTGTCAGCACCCCGCCTGTCTGCAGTGCGGGCGCGCTGACTGAGGGAGCGGGGCCTTAGACTAAGCAGTGCAACCTCTGTACTGTACTTTTGATCAATTTACTACAATCACTTCTAGCACCAAAATGAAACTATAACATATTTCATGGGTTAAATCTTGGCAACTGAGGCCGTTTAAAATAAAATTTCACTTTTGCACTGTATCAGTATATATCACAATGAGAGAGTTGGTGGGTGTTTAACTTCATGTAGGGCTATGTTTATGTATCTATAAAATACCTTCCGGCATAACTTAGTAGTAAGGTGTGTTCCACCACCGCTTAGTAAGTAGGATTTTTGGTATCTCTTCTCTTTCTGCTTGATTTAATGCAAGGGAGAGAAGTATGTACAGGCATACCTCGCGTTAGCGTACGCAATGGGACCGGAGCATGTATGTAAAGCGAAAATGTACTTAAAGTGAAATACTACCTTTTTCCCCACTTATCGATGCATGTACTGTACTGCAATCGTCATATACGTGCATAACTGATGTAAATAACGCATTTTTAATGGGCTCTATAGTCTCCCCGCTTGCACACAGCTTGGGTACAGGTAGGGAGCCGGTATTGCTGTTCAGGACGTGCTGACAGGCGCATGCGCGAGCTGCTGTTTGCCTATTGGGCGATATGTCCTTACTCGCGAGTGTACTTAAAGTGAGTATCCTTAAACCGGGGTATGCCTGTACTGTATAAGTAGGATGCTGACAACATGAATAGGGACCATTTGACATTGGGTAGCCGACTCCTTACCTCTATTCCTGCAGCCTCATAAACCTGTGTAACAGATCTATGTCAATTGTTAAAAACTTTTTTACAACCGATTTGCAAAATACTATAACACAACATAACCTTTAACACTTTGTCTGCCATAGTTCCATTCCTGGAAAATTATCTTTTTATGCAAACAATATGCTACACATTTTATTGTCAAAACCCAAAATTATACTCTTCAAAAAGTTTGCCTCATAAGTATAAATGTTGCTACAGTAGCTTTCTTCTTCCCAGTGTAGTTATCTATCTGCTAATGCAGTGAAACTACTTTCTCTGATGGGTATATACTGTAGTGCTGGATCTCAGACAGTCGATCTGCTAAAATTTCCGTTGTTATAAATATAACCTGAGGGGGGTGGTCTGATCTTGTGGTTTATAGCACCTGAGGAACTTCATGGTTCCATAGATAGATACTGAAGATGTATTTCTTTTCAATGAGCTAGAGAACAAGGTGCTTTCGTATTGGACAGTTAAGTATAGCTCAATATGTGTTGCTTGAAGTGGCAGATTTCAGGCACTTCCATCAGCTGTGTAGCGCATAAAGGCCACCATTCTTCACTCTTAAAACCATTTAAGAATATATGATGCAGAATAGTTAAATTCAGTAAATTCACTTCACTGGAAGGTGGGCTTGCAATGCCTTGTTTCTAAGGCAATGAGATGGATAAGCAGGCTGACTATATGCACTTAATTTCACATGAAAGAGATATTTCATTTGTCAGATCGTGTTATGTATTTTAAACTTCTGTTCTGTAGTCTGAACTACTTATTTGGGTCATTCTCCCATATTTCTACAGTAGGTATGAGATTGGTCATTTTCAAAAGCAATCTTTTTCACATTACAACACTATTTTGTAAGAGACATTGCTTCAGCTAAGCATATTCTAATGTATTTATTCTAGTCAATATAGTGCAAAATTGAGAAAAGTAACATACAGTACAGTACATCATACATTCCCCAATCTTTCCAGTACCCTGCCCTTTTTTAATCTACCTCAATGTCTTCAAAATACATTGCAACCGTTACTATATGTTCTTGAGGAACAATTGGGAATTTGTGAAGTTTTGAGACAACGTTTCCTTTCAACAGTATATTGTCAGTCCTTCAATAGGTCATTAAATCAAGGGGTGTACCTTCATTACTGCAAAACCCTGTAATGCAGGGGGGCCCTGGCTTGGCTGGCACTGGAAGTTGGGCGTGGCCAGAGGTCAGGCCCAACCTCTGTGTTGGGCATCTGGGTCCTCACGCCAAGCCTCACCTGCCGGGGTGCCCATGTCCTGAGAAGTTACATCTACAATCCATACAAGCCACACAAAGGCCATTTCATGTAAGTGAATAAGCAGCAGTGCCTTTTTTGACATACTGTAGTACTGCTTAGTGCAGGGTTGCTCAACTCTTGTCCTCATCCCCCCTGACAAGTCACGTTTTCAGGATATCCCAGCAAACGTGGCTCCTCGACTGAGGATCTGACTGAACCACCTGTGCTGAAGCTGGCATATCCTGAAATCCTGTTGGAGGGGCTTGAGAACAGGAGTTGAGCACCTCTGGCTTAGTGGATATAAACATCCTAGATAAGTTAGCTAATTGTCCAAGAATATTATATTATACAAGCACAATTTATCAGCGAGGATCATCCACTCCCTACTCTGGCGAAAGGCTTATGAATGGAAGTTGGCATCATTAAACAAAATTGAAATGCTTGGTGAATTTTGACCAAGACCTGACTGATTTGCAAATGTTTTTGAGAATAAAAAAGGGCCAATTTCACATGGTTGGCAAAAGCATTGCACATCTCTACTTAAATCGCCTTTCAGCATGAAAGACAATTTACAACCCAGATTAACCAATCCGTTGAAGGTGTGTTATGGAGTAGCACTGTTTGTTAACTACTTATATACCGTACTTAAAGACTTTTACTCTTTTGCAGGGCATTGCTACATGCAATACCATTGACAACGTATCATGATTTGGCAAACAGAAAGGCAGATCAGATCTGTATCTGTATGCAAATTATCATAGCACATCAATTTCCAACAGTTTGCAAAGACCAAGCGCATTTTTTTTTATTGTACTGGGAATCAAATATAAATCCTGTAAATTCTTCTTCATGGAACTAATATACATTTTTTAAATTTGTGTTCACTTATAATGGAAAAAGCAGTAAGAATACAAAGATCCATAGAATAAATATATGTATTTTATTCTATTGAATAAGGACCTTCAGCGACACTTTGTGCTGTGTATTCAATGCCTCCGAGACCACCTTGGTCTGAAGTAATTTGTATTGATTCTTCCTGCGAAAGGCATTAGGTATCTCCCCGAAGGCTCAGTAATTTGTTTTATAAAAGATAAATACAGAATCATATATAGCTTATCTCTCAATTCACATCTTTTAAAGGAGGTAGCTGTTGACGCTCATCAAATGGTGTGAAATAATTGTGTTACCAATAGACTTGGGGAGTTATTGTAGCTATGTGCACTGTGCCACATTCTGTGTTCACAGGTTTAAAAACAGATATAATTTACCCTTGCGCAGAGACTGTCATCTGTGCAGAAGTGAGAAAAGAAAGTGTCATATGTTGCAATACATCGAAGGCAAATAAGACAAGGAGGAGAAAAAAAGTAGTTACTTTAAATTGGTAAAGAGCTAATTTTTAGGACTGATCTTATGTCTTTGCAAGAGTAACTGTGGTTTTAAGGTACTGATCCCCATGTTGGATGGATGTGGAAGGCATCAATGCTGCATTATACATTGCAATGCGGCTTTCTAACCCTAAGGGGATTCAGTTCAACATATTCACTGCTAGAGAGGTCAGCATTACATTGTTTTGCAATATTCTGCATTCCACTCGAGTATGAAGGCCTAAATTCACTAAGCTCCATTAAACCAGGGGAAAGAATGTAACATTTTGACCTAAAACAGGAAGGGCTGTTTTTGTTCCCGTAAATTAACACCTTATTCCCAAGGTAATTGTATGCAAAAACTACAGCTGTAATTGAGCTCGTTAGCAAAGGGTTAATGTCACATTACCTCAGGATAAATATGTGTTCTCTAAATAATGTGACATTATTTGAGACATAAGATCCCTTACTTTACTGAATACTGTATTATGCCTAATGGGAATTAACTTGGCATTATCATGGTAAATAGTGTAATGGAATTTAGTAAATCTGGCCTAAGAGAGTTAAAAATAAGTATAGTTTAGAAAATCTGTTTGTAGATTGTGACCTATTAGCGTTTATCATAGATTACATTATAGTGTACAAGTTTTTGAAATCTTCACGTGTTTAGAAAAGAACAAATAGAACAAAGATAAAGAAAGCAGAGGAAAGGGTCAGAGAGAACGTGATCAGATCAGAACATACTGCAGCGGGGGCTGGGGAACAGAGAAAGAGACAAAAAAATCGGTCTCTAATATAAATATATACATAAATATAAATATATATATAAATATATTTATATATAATTAGATATAAGATCTAATATATATTAAATAATATTACATTAATTATATTACTATTGTTAATATTACTGGTCACATACTGCTGTTGCATAATCTAACTTCTTACTACTTAGTTTCTGCTAGTATATCAGCTAATCAGTGCCAGGTAGTTTTACATCATTACATTACACATTTGTAAAGTACAGTGGATAGCATAAAGATACCCCCATCTCTCTGCTAGTATAGTATGCAATCACTGCCAGTTGGTTGAACTTTGTTGCATAACACCAGTGTTGTGCATAGTGGTATATGGCATACATACAGATGTGTCCAGACTTGCTGTTCTTGGTGTTGCATTCATTTTTTTGGTTGATGCCCCAAATCACTATTAGCCACATATGAGGGGGGGGGGGGGGGGCAGGACAGGTGATACTTTACCCGAGAAGGAATTGGTTAACCACTTTATTACCTAAGTGTTAGCCACTAAGGTAATGAAGGGGGAGGATGGGGTGGGGTAAGTAATTTAGTCTGGACTGTCCAGTCCTTTGATGACGTAGATAACCGAATATCGGTTTCTACATCACGAGGGAGAATACTATAGGATCCTATTCGGTCATCTACGTCTTCAAGGGGTTGGAAAGGATATTTCAATTATTTAAATGCCCTCTCCAACCCCCTTTGAATATGTAGTTGACCGAATATGGTCCTCTAGTGCTCCCCCTCGTGATGTAGAAACCCATATTGGGGCATCTACTGTACAGATGCAGCGGCCGTTATTCGAACACCACGCGTTGTATACCTCGGAATACCCACGTCATGGCGCATGATTTCTTCCAACCTTACCTCCTTAAGACGCGAGTACAGGCAAATGCAGAAAATGGCATTTTAGTGTTCTGGTTTTTAAACACCTGAAATTGACACAGTAGCACAGTAGCACAGTACTGTACACATTACAATTCATTTCATTGCACACAAAGAAACAGAATCCATGAAATTCAAACAAAGCAACCGCGATAAACACGTGTGCCTGTGGCGATTGGTTGCGTTAATGCCGCGTGGAATAAAGCAGAGCACATGAAAACGGCGCCGTGATTTGTTTGAATAATGGCCGCTGCATCTATATGTCATTAAGGAGCAGGACAAACTGACTGCTTCAGAGCTTCTCTGGGGAGATACTGAGAGAGGCTGCTTCTCTCTGGAACTACTGTATTCTGCACAGCTCTATTAGACTGGCTGGGCTCGGTAGGATTAACCCTACGGCAGTCCCCCTTTAATTCACCTGGGCTGCAAAATTTACTTTTCGGGGTCGCGGATTTCAGCATGTTATTCCGTGGCACTGAGAATAGCAACTCTGGACACATCTGTAGCACCATCTAATGTCTCTTAACTCTCTACTAACATACAAGCCAATAATTTCCAGTTGGTCTGTCACTATTATATTTCCTGGTCAAACTGGTTGGCATACATATAGCACCATGTGACAGCTCTCTTCTAGTAAAAAAAGCCAATCATTGACAGTTGATTTAACTTAACACAGTGTCGGTAACATGAAGTTCACATTTGCGACATTCAAGTTACACTTGATTTACTGTAGGTTCTGGGGGGGGATTTTAACTTATATGTTTTTAATTCTACAGTAAAAGTTGGTCAAAAGACAAATTTATGTATTTGTTGGCTTCAGATCCTCTCCCTACGCCATGTAGCTCTCCTAATTCCTTTTGACATGGGCGATAACCCTAGCATCAGGAGGATGCAGCAGTTGCCAGTTGGTTACCTGTGGATGGGGCAAGCTAGGGCGAGTGCATAACTAAAAAAAAAATTATAATAATAAGTACAGTAATCAGAAGCAAACTCTTTTCTGGTTGTATATCTTTTGCTGCTGCGTTAACAAGCAGAGCTAAGCGTAAGCAAGGTGTGAGTACTGAAGTGACAAAGAAAAATACATTTAAACACAGAAGCTGCAGGGGGAAAGAGAGCATTTCAACATGCACTCATAAGGTGCCTTCTACCCTGAAATCTAGCAGGCGATCACCTTCCCCTGACTAACAGAAAATCTGGTGGCAAGTGTGGCAGTGGTGATGATGACACCAGCATTCTTGCAATTATACCCTCATATTCACCTGCAAAGGAGAAGTAGAATGTTCCTGTTTCTGCTGTTAGTATTAGTAGTCATGGTGGTAGTACTAGTAAACTAGAGGAAACATCCAGCCATCACAAGGGATGTTTCTGAAACAGACTTAGAGATGTGTGAACTTTTCACCAGAATATGGCAAAAAAATTACTCATTTTTGCTCATTTTTAAAGTTTACAAATGTTTGTGAGAAGAAAAAAAATTACAGACAAATAATAATAATTCTATATTAAAAAGAAAAAACAGAAATGAGAGACAAACTAAAAAATAACGAATGCAACTTGTGGAAAAGGGTGGCAGTCAAAAATCTGCTGAGAACCTCAAAAAAGTCCAGAAAAAATATACTTTAAAATTCCATACCGTACAACATACTGGGGAAAGGGATTAGTATTTTTTGGAAATATGCAGAATAAGGTCTAATGGTTTAAGCACTTCACCCATCTACTTATGAGTTAAGTAAGTCATATCCCTTTATTAAAGTCATGCGTGAATTTAAACTGACAGGCTATTAAAGTGAACTGCAGCATAACCTCTGACGAAGCGAGATTCGAGAAATGCAGAAGGTTGACCTCTAGAGGCCACCAAACTCCACCTAAAACTTGGCATCACAATTGAAAGTGCATGCATAGCACTAGCAATAGGACTGTGCTTGCGATCATAAGAGCGGGACTACACATCGCTGGAGAACTGACCGGAAGCCGTGGGGAACAGAATGCTCTCGATGTGATCTTCAGCCCTGCTTTAGGAACTACTATTGTGTGTGTGGAGTAACTGGATGGCCAGGAGAAATATTATTGTTGGAAAGCACTTCATTCAATTGCCCGTTAAACACCGCCGTTTGTGAGTGTATATAACACATTATCTGTATTTTACAATGAACTGTATTAAGCTATGTATTCTTTTATCCATTTTTAATCAAGATAAAACAGACAACAGTGCAAAGCAGAGAAAGCAGCATATATGTCAAAAAACGAATAGATCATCTTTCAAGCAAAGCTAAGTAAATTATAAATCTGTGCCACCACGGAACAATTATCAGTGGTTGTCTCCAGCTCCAAACTATCTGAGTTTGTGCACCATAAACATCCTACTTTTTCCTGTTCAATAGGTTCATTTGTGCTTATTTCATCTATGTAAAAAGATAGATTATTGAAGCCAGACCCTTTTTAATTTAAATTTTTAATTCAGCAAAAATCTATTAAATTTTATTTTCAGGGGCTGTTTCAGGGATCTCTTTGCCCTACATAAAATTAAGTGAAAAGGGCATTGAGCAGGTTTTTGCATTTATTTTGTAATGGAACTGCTGAAGCTGTTTCTTTTGATGATTATTATGATTATTAATTTTATTTATTTAGAATAGTCCGACATTCTGCAATGCTCTACAGTAGTTTCGAAGGACAATAATAATAACACTTCAAGCATCAACATACTTTGTTACAGTAGGTAAGGAGGGTCCTGCCTTAGGGATCGTACAATCTATAAGGAAGGATAAGTAGAAACATTTGATACATGGGAAGGAGAAGGTTTGTGTCTTTCACATAATCTAGAATGTTTCCTTTGGTGTCACTGTAAATTAATTTCCCAAAGAGGGATAAAAGATAAAGATTAAAAATAATGATATATTTTTCACTGCACCATCTCTCAAACTATACTTGTGCAAACCAGAATACTACATTAGTGACAATGTATGGGGTGACTGGTGTGACTGTTCTTTTAGTTTACCCAAAAGGGAATTTTGAGTGGAGTGGGAGAGGTAATAGTAGGACACAGAACTGCACACATGGCCTGGCTTCCACAGTGGATTTGCTGGCACACTCCCCTGTGGGATCAGGTCATGTCAAAGTAAGAGGAGTCGTGCAGTGGATGGGGGTGGGTAGGGAAGTTAACTTCAGCAGCCACTGCATTCTTTTTATATCTCACACTCCCCCATAGAGCCCATGGCGGGAGTTGAGTGCTCTGTCCTGTGCAAGTACACCTCCCTCTGCTATGTAGGGCCGCTGGAGATTTTGCCCACGCACAAAAAAAAAATGATATCCTCAACTTTGGTGAGGGCCAGGACTCCACTCTCTTCAGGGCCATTCAGGTATAGAGGTGGAAGTTGTGGTGCCCAGGCCAGGTCTTAGACATGACCAGGGCCCCAGGGGGGGAAATGGTGGGACAGAGGACTCAAACATGTCCTTGTTCCTTGGGAGGAAATGGTGGGCTTAAGACTCAGATTAGTTTAGGCCAGGGGTGAGCAAACATTTTAGGGTGAGCAAACATTTTAGGCTGAGCCCCCCTTTTGATCCATGAAATTTCTCGGGCCCCCCCCTGCCTGATGTAATCAATCACATGGAAAAAAAAAACCTTCATTAAACGGTATACAATGTAAATACAAATACAGCTCAGCCCTATAATAGCACGGTCCTCAGAGGCCACCCGATCCTACCGCGCTTTAACCGGGGTTACACAAATTTTTAAAAAAAAATAGCTGCCGCGCGCCCGATCGGGAGGGGGGGTTTAGAGGTGGAGTGAGGTACCAGCAGCCAGCGTACTTCCCCAAGCATTCCCCTTGCACTTCCCCCAGCAGCCTCACTTATACCAGCACCAATCCCCCCCCTCCCCGAACCCCAGCCCAGCACTGACCCCCCCCCCCGCCAGCAGCCCTGATCCCCCATAAGCCAGCAGCCCCGCACCAATCACTTCTCTCCCCCAGCCAGCCCCACGATGCCCCACCGGAGGTAGGGGGGTAGGGGGCTGCGAGTGTGTAGTGAGTGTGTGCTGTGTGCAGTGAGTGTGTGTGCTGTGTGTAGTGGGTGTGTGCGCTGTGTGCAGTGAGAGTGTGCGTGCAGTGTGCTGTGAGTGTGTGCAGTGTGCTGTGAGTGTGTGCTGTGAGTGTGCAGTGAGTGTGTGCAGTGAGTGTGTGAGCAAAACAACACATACACTCAATCACAACAACACACACTCAATCACAACCAACACAGGTACAACACACACACACTCAATCACAACCAAAAACACACACATACAATCAATCTCAATCAACACAGGCACAACACACACACACAATCATAAGTCACAGATTTCACTTGTAAGCCTGCTCCTCCTGTCCCCCGCCATGCTGCTGAAAACTGGAACGGGTAACACAGGAGAAGGAGGGGATGTCTGTGTGCAGAGAGAAGCCCCGCCCCCTCTGACACAGATGCAGAGCAGAGAAGCAGCCTCAGCACGGAGCTTCTGGCCGTCCGTGCACAGCTCTGCCCGCCCCCAGGTTTCCCCGCACGCAGCCCGCGCCCCCCTTAAATTATCTTGTGCGCGCTCCAGTTTGCGCACCGCTGGTCTAGGCTTTCATTTTCAGGTTTTATAGTTTTTATATGTATAATTATTCATTTTGTCTGCCTTTTTTATGTACTCATCGTTAGTTTCTTACCTTCCTTATTAACAATATTTTAGCAAATGTTTTTTCATTCCTTTTAGTAACAGAATATACCTTTTGTATGTATTTTTTGTACTACTGTATGTTGTTTAAGTATACATTTTTGTACCAAATTGATATCAATTATATGTTTGTGTAGTTTGATAGAGATAATAGGTGTATAAATTAAAAGTTGTGGTTGCCAAGACAACCCCCTCAAAAAAGGAGGAGATCCTCGAAAACGCATTGGGTACATACACTAGCAGCCAGTGGAGTGAAATGCTCCTGGATGTGACCCGGCAGCAAGCGGAACGTCAGCACTAGAAGTGATGTAATGGGAAAAGCGGTCAGGACACTGCGTTCAGTTCTATGCTATTAAGATTTTTACTGTTTGTAAGTGTGGTGAATACAGCTTTTTCTTCACTGGATTTAGAAACTACTACACTACATCCTTCTCATTTTTTTATGTGCTGATTTGCACAAGCCAAGCACTGACCAACTAAAGAGGTCCTTCTGGGTGATGATGATCAATGGCCTAAAACTCATTAATAACGTGAATGCATCAGGGTGAATAATAAAAGATATTGCACTTTTTGAAACCGGCTTCACAATAATTTGCACCATTTTTATTTTTAATCTGACTTTCTCATGTGCATTATAATTATATTACTACTCACTTAGTCATGAATAGTGAACACACAAAAGCATACATTCACTAACCAATATTTATGGCTCTACATGATTTATATTTCTAACCATATTAATTATAATTTAAAGCCAGGGACACAATCGGGGCAAAAGCCTCTGATTCCGGCAGTGAAGTGGTGTTAACAGGTGGGCCAAGAAGCTGAGCAGGTAGGACAGGGCCAACAATTAAGAAAATAAGGTTGCTACAAAGTACAGTATATGCCTTGTATTCAGAGGACATGTTAGGTCTGAGACAAGTCACTTGATTTTTAAGATGCAAGCAGGTTTCTCAACTAGACCATATTTTTTCCCTGAAAGCCACCAGGTGCATAATGTACATACAAATTCACATTGTAGTAAAAGCATAATTTATTGAGAGAGATACTGAATCAATAAAATGTATAATAAAAGCAATTTTGCCTTCACTTTCTGCTATTCTCCAGATGCAACCTGTGCATAATTCAATTATGTTTAGTATAATTTGATTTCTATTGAGTACAGTTGTTTTTTTGTTTGTTTGTTTTTTTTGGGGAGGGGGAGGTCTTTAGAATTAGTACTTTTATAGGGTTTTATTTATAGGCAACCAATAAAAAAATCTAATTTTATAAAAGGATTTTTTTTTTTTTTTTTACATTTCTCAAAGATTTCTAATTCTTATTGCAGATTTAGCCTTCTTTAAGATAAAAATGTTTATTTATTAAGGGCCAATCAGTAAAAAACCCAAGTTAACCATTTAGTAGGAAATGTGCTAAACTATATTAAAATTAAGTTTAAAAATATTCTTTGACCCGTTTCTCATGTTCTCATGAACCAAACAACTAGTTAAAGAAAACAACAACAAAAACACACCACACACTTTAACAAGTGTGTTCTGGAAACCTATTTCCATGTCAAACCAATCATTGTAGGGTCTGCTTAATTTGATTTCACTGCATACATTTCACTACACACACAAACAAACAGTACATTTGCTCCATAGAAATCCAAAGTAAGAGAGTGTATAGATTACATTTTCAATGATGCAGACATAGCCACTGCGGGTTTAATGATGGTACTGGTAAATAATAAAATGATCTAGTGCTTATATCCTCGCCACCTGTGGTTTCTGTTCTCCCTCCTCCTCTATTGACCCTACTGGGGAGATGAATGAACCCGAAGAACATACAAACAGATGTGTGTCTTGATGCATTGCTTTTCTTTGCATTGTTTTTTGTATGTCAGAGTTTCATACATGTAATGCACCAGAAAGTTTACTCCACCTCAGACATGATGGATTTAAAAGAAAAATCAAATACAAGATTAAAAAGTGACGCACAGAGATATAGGAAACTCTGTATCTCATAATAATCTGTGCATCATGTACAGTAATTCCCCAAATCACAAACTGATCCACACAGGCAAAACGTGGAGCAAAGATTTCCATACATTGAGGCGCAATTCTTCTATTTTTTTATAAGTTGTCCTTGATACATGACCCACTTTGTTTCTTTGTCTCTCTCCTACCTTCTCCAGGCAAGGTAGCAACAATGTCACATCCACAATATTGAAAGCTTAAGGGTGATGGTGAAGTGGTAACAAGGCCATCAATAAAGGTATTATGCCTGACTGGTTACCTCTGATCCCTATTTGGGGTTTTAGAGTTTCAGCTCTTGAACCGGTTTATTGTAACTGACATTTATGTGATTGTGCAACACTAAAGCATTTATGTGTGTTTTACCTTTCCTGGGGTGCTAGAAAGCAGAGATTGCTAGGCTATTAGTTTCAAGGGGGGTTTTACAGAGAAAGTTTTATCAGAAAGTGTCTAGGTTGCGGAGTTCTGGGGTTGCCGGATACCCCAAAAATGTACCTGGTAATCAGGACGGATTCTCGGATACATTGAGACATTTTGCTCCGGCAAAATCTCCTCTTGAAAATGCTTGCGCGACTCATCGCTAGAACTCTCTGCTTCAGCACAGACCAGAAAGGTAAGCGGGGCAAAGGGGTGTAAGGTATCCCAAGAAGGGTACTGGGGTCCCCCCAGTAACAAAGGGTTCCCCAGTTCAATGCCCAGTTCCTAAGAACCAGTACAGGCAGTCCTTAGTTATCCAACGGAATCCGTTCTGGAAGTAGCGTTGGATAGTGAAACCATTGTAAACTGAGTCCAATGTTAATCAGTGGCGGTGAGTGTTGGATAACGCATTCAGACGTTGGATAATACATTCTGGTGTCGAAAAACATCCCTTAGGGTTGCATTGTAAAGCGTTGGATATGCCATTCATTGTAAAATGAAACGTTGGATAACGAAGACTACCTATATAGAGGTTCTGGGGTGTACTCCAACCATATATAAAGTTGCAAAGGTTTTTATGAAACCCAAGTCCAGTTTTTAGAAAGGGAATGAGATAAAGCCCTTAGAATGAACATAAGCGTTTTTTCATTCTAACTAAGTCTGGTTTTTCATAAGGAGTGGGATACAGCCCTGGGAATGAACTTAAGCACATTTTCATTCTACTTCGGGACTTAGACAATATTTTGATTCATAAATGTTTAATAGCCCATAGGGCTATGAAGATTTTAAAGTCTAAGTCAGGTTTGCAGTTTGTGAGGGATATGACTAGTGGGAATAAAAGTAAAGAGTACCATTCTACCCCTCATAACCAAAAGATTTAGATGGAATAAAAGTGTAAAAGTATATTTTATTAAACAGGGATGTTTAAAATGTATTATGCTTATGCACTGTAAAGTATGAGCTGGGGACGTCCAAGTCCGGGAAGCCAAGAGACCATGTGGCTACTAAGTTGGTGCCATTGAGTCTGCTCAGGTCCCGGACATGAAAGCCTCAGAGGTTGCCAAGGTGTGAAAGCCATTTGGGCACCAGAGTTATGTCACGTCCTGTGATGAATGGCGGTCCCAGACCACCATTTGCCCAAGCCAGACTGTGAGGAGCCTATCTCAGTGTGTGGCATCTGACTGACAATTAGCAGAGGTGCCAAGTTGGCGCATGCCCTTGTAAGAATTTGAATCCATGCTTGCCAGGCGTAGGTAGACTGGCAATGCTCTGATTTGCTGGTAAGGATTTCTCCCACTTTCGGATTGACTGGAGTATTTCATGAATGAAGTTGAAATACTATAAGAAACCCAGCAGCCAATCCGGTGTTGAGATTCTCTGAGATTTTGGAGCGCTAAGACAGCAGCGGAAAATTTGAAATTACCAAAAGATGCTCTTAGAGAAATAGACGCATGCCGGCTTGAGAAATTTCAAGGCGAGAAAGTCCCACTTTTCGGGGCCAAGTTTTGAAAAAAGAACGTAGCGGTTGCGGCTGGAATTGCAAGCCGAAAAGAGTACTAGGACGTTTGGTACTATTTCCCGGTCAAGGGATTTTTGGCATCTCCGGATGAGTTACAGTGGTGGCGTCAGGAACTTCATGCCGATTTGAGTTCCAGGACTTTTCGGTCTAAGTTCCGCTCAACCTAAAGACTTTGTTGTATGGACGGTTTCACTTAGGAAAGGCTAGTTTTTAAAGCCAGACCCCCAGTAATGCATTTTCCTCTTGTATTTTGTAATCCACTGTGTGTACGTATGTTTCAATGGAATAAATGACAATTTGTTTTACTATTTGGTTTTGCTCAGTGATATGATCCGGTATAACGGTGTAAATACCTGGTCTCCTGTGACATTAAGTAATTCATTTTTCTCAGCGTATAAAGGGTAGACAGGAAGTTATCACAAACACAATGATTCAAATTATGTATTCCAGCATAAGATGATATTAACGGGTTTATAGGTGAATGCCTGAACTACAGATATATCAAGTAACAGTGTTCTTCCAGATAACTCAACATAGCCTGTCATAACGGCAGAATATCACAGAGTTTCCATGAAATTCAGTAGCAGTACTGATTCAGAATATCACAACATATCCAATCATTATGCACAGAGAGGACCCGTTTTCCTGTAAAGCAATTTATGTAAAGCAGGCATGTCAAACATGTGGCCCGCGGGCCACATGCGGCCCGCAACGGATATTTTTGAGGCCCGCTCACAACCAGCGTGGCGGTCGTGTGTTTCGGCGAGCGTGTGGGCGGCGGTTAAAAGTTTTGGAGAACGCTGGAGAAGCGAGCGCGGGTGTTGGGGAAGCGAGCAGCACGGGCGGAAGTAAAATCTGTCCTGCAGGGGCTGGAGGCGTACGGTGGCCGGGTGCAGTCAATCTGCACTCGTACCGTGTGTGGGAGGACACGGGGGGCGGAGTCAAAACCCCGGCGGAGAGACTGCATTCTGTGTGTGTGTGTCTCTCTCTGAGTGTCACTGTGTGTGTGTGTGTGTGTGTGTGTGTGTCTCTCTGAGTGTCACTGTGTGTGTGTGTGTGTGTGT